>NC_062527.1:9801810-10079310 GCF_022655615.1 Tachysurus fulvidraco
TAAACAAGAATTTGATATGGCAATATGGTGAAGGAACATTTAATTAGGCGTTTACATTGTGCTGTGATGGTACAAGACAAAGCAAATTAACAAATACCAGTGCTAAAGTAGAACTGGATGAGTCCTAACACTACAGCTAGTCAATGCTATGGTACTGCGGTAATAAAGTTATTAACCCTTATATTCTATTGTGATTTCCTCAAATCAAGGTCAAGTTTATAAAATGTCATGAAATACTGAACTGAGCAAACAGTGGTTATTTACTGTTAAAAAGTTTTGACTTCTCAAAGAATATTAGGGTAATGTATGTGTGCTAAAGTTCTTATCTGTCTGCAGGTTGCTATAAAATCACAACAGTGTTCAGCCATGCTCAGACAGTAGTGTTGTGTGTTGGCTGTTCCACAGTGCTCTGCCAGCCCACAGGAGGAAAGGCTAGGCTAACCGAGGGTGAGTATTTCAGTTACACACTAAAGTCAGTCATTAAAACTATTGTATTAAATACATACATAAAATTATTAGGCTACTTGGATAAGTCTGATGCTGTATTGCCACACGAATTATGCTATAGTGATTTAGCTCAAATCAATCATTTACTTTTTTCATTTCAACAGGTTGTTCTTTCAGAAGAAAGCACTGACGAGAATAATTAAATTGGATCTTTTGAATAAAAAGTACATTATCTTTTCATTGATTGCAATGAGTGAAATTTCACTGCAGTGATAATTATGTGGAAGATTATTTCTACTGTATCATGTTTCTGAATAAAGTCTGAGCAGTGCATCTTTTAGTCCTTTTATTTAATCCTAACTGGCAACTGAACTTAAAACTTGCAGCCATTAGCTGCTTCTGATTTTCTAGCTTTATGATTGCTCGCTGCAACTGGCTTTTCAAAATACAGAATTTTAAGAAACCTACTTTATACATTATACTTCTTTATATACCCCACAAAGCTGTTAATCTATGACAATTGGTCAGAAGGTGCTGTCTCCAACATGAATCACAGGTTTTATGTTACTGGACACCATTCGAATACATCATTTAATAGTAACAGGTAATTTACATGGTCCTGTATGATTAGTTAAACTATCCTACCCTTTTAATACACTACACTGGACAATTAAGGAAAATATAAACACCATTTGTAAATGCTAATCATGCTAATTGTTTATGAATGCTACAAAAATTCTCGGCCCAGTTTATCTTTTAAAAGCTAGCAAAGGATTAACAGACCAAAAAAAAAGGCACAATTAAAGTGTTTTATTTCAGAAAACACATTTTTCATTGATAGATACACAGGTGAAATGTGAGGGGTGTTACCTTCATAGAAAGCATACAGATACCCTTCTTTAGAAGAAAAACAAATTACATCAACAGATAAATGAGACATATTCAAACAGTGAAGGCACAACTGTGAGCAGTTGTGTGACAAATAAAGCAACATACTAAAGTCAGGTCCTGTCCTTTCCACCTACTTTCTTTAACAGGATGCAATAGAAGGGAAATTTCTGGGTTCAAGCCAATCAAATTACATCTTGTTCACAGACAGGAAAAAAGTTAGCAATTCTGGTGTCAAATTTACACAGAAAAGCTGCAACATAAAATGCAGGAGAAGTTTCACTGAGTCTGACACTGTACTCCATGGCTTCTGGAACCCTCATCTTCTTCATATGCTTCTCTACTGTACTTACTCCTCTGGGATTCATAATCTACTTCAGAAAGGTCCACCTCTTCCATATCATCAATCAGCATCACCTCATCTCGCTTAGGAAGCAGTGCCTCCAGCTGGGGAAACATGTTCTCTGGAAGCCAGTATTTCTCTGGGAACTCAACCTGGAGTGAAAAGCACAACATTACGCAAAAAAAAACAACCCACCATTCCTGGTCTCAGCAAAAAAAGATTAAAATGTTGACCCCTGCAAGAAAAGCTGAAATTACATACTTACAATGATTAAAACTCACCTCAAACTGAATAATGAGCAGTCCTTTGTCATATGGATCTCTGTACACAGGCATGCCCTCATTCTGAATACACTTTAACTCATTATGTTTTATTACTTTACCTTTAAAGAAGAGAAATTGTGTTGTTAAATTTATTATACCATCACATACAAGTTATCATATTTAGCCTTGAAATATAAGTGGTGTATACCAGGAGGTGAGCTGATGACAAGTGTTCTGTTGTCTAGTGTCTGTATAGTCTTCTTGAACCCACAGAGAGCCTCAACTAGCTTTAACTGCATCTTCATATGTAGGTTGTCTTCCCTCCTCTGAAATATAGGGTGGTCTTTTTGGTCGAGGACGATAATGACATCACCGGGTTCCAAACCTGGTTCCTGATCACCCTCTCCATGGAATGTGATTTTTTGCCCATCTTTCATACCTGAGGTATTTATATATAAAAAAGAAAGAATGAAAGAAAGGAAAAAAATTACAGTTTTACTGGTTCAACAAGCATCCAAAGGAAACTGAAGTCTAAGATCACAGAATTTAAGGAATCCCAAGACTATAAATTAAGTCTATCTCCAACATTTATCATGGTAACAAATACCTTTGTCAATGTGGACCTCAAGAATCTTCTTTTTGCGCTCCACTTTGTGCCCATTGCAATTCTTGCATCTGTCCTTGGCACTGAACCTCTCACCTTGTCCCTGGCAATCTGAGCACATACTCTGTATCTGCTGAATCATTCCTGGTCCAATCTGTTGTACCTGAATTTGCACTCCTCTGCCTTTGCAATTTGAGCATTTCTCAAGAGCCCCTTTCTTTCCTCCGTAACCTTGGGAATACATAGTCATAAAGTTAACACCATGTTTGCTCATAATAGCAAAAATGCCAATCTTGTTCTGCATTTAATCACCTAAAAACTAACACCAGGTAGCACATACTACTGTACTAGATAACATTAACAAATAAAATACCTCACTATCACAGACTATCTAAATGAGGAATACTATTTTATGTATTAGTCTGCCAGTTTTTGTTATGGCTACTGCATTTAGCTTGAGGTGCTCAGACAGTTGTTGAACATCAGTTCACAATTGATATGCAGAGTTTGTCAGAGCTTACCATCACATTTCTCACAGATCACATTCTTCTGGAGACCAAGTTTCCTGGTTGAACCACTGTACATTTCTTCAAGTGTGACACCAAGTTGGTGGACCACATTTTTCCCTATTGTAATTACAAGAGGGTAAATTAGCTATGGAACATTCAAACAATTTAAACATTAACACTAATGTTACTTTGCATTAAGCTTATTAAAGACTACATACGGAATTTTGATGTTGGCTGATCATAATAGTAATGCCATAACAGTATAATAATTACTGAATATTTTAAAACATGCTCAGCAATAGTTGGGCTTTTTGATTCATTTACCATTAGCACAATTGTTTCCTAACCATTAGCTTTTTGAGCATAAGGCATTGTGGGAATAATTTACCTCTCCTTTCTCTCTGAGTTCTCCCTCCACCACCAAAGAACATGTTGAAGATGTCCATAGGAGAGGAGAAACCTCCACTACCCACACCACCTTCTTTGAGTGCTTGTTCACCTCCTTGGTCATACACATCTCGCTTTTTAGGATCTGACAGGACTTCATAGGCTTGTGAAATGAGCTTGAACTGTAAGGCAAATCAGTACAGGTATAGGCAATTAGAAAACTAAGGTCTGAGGTCCTCAAAGTAAACCTTCTGCAGCTAGCTTTCTTTGTTCGGTAAAACCAGACAGAGAGAAAGCCATGAGCCGGTAAACTATTTTTGTTAGCTGGTAGAAAGGAAAATTTATTTATTTCAGTTCTTAATTCAATATTGTATGAATATTCTGGAAGAAGAGACATATTTTGAAGACTTGGTAGCTGATTAGACTATTATTATCAAAGCCAGTAAACAACTCAAAACCTTTCAGTTATAAAAAAAATATATATATATAGGCTGGCTACAAACAGTTCAATAAAAACTACGTTGTTGTTATTTCAGTGCGTATATAGTAGCGTTGACAAGTACGTCAGGTTAGATTAGCATAGCTTGAGCGCTCCTGCTAGTTCCAGAAAGTTCTCCGTGTTTCTGTCGCCGTCAGCTGCTCCTCCAGGGTGTCACATGCTGATGAAAATAGATACAGACATTTGACCCAACAACTTACTTTTTCGCCTTCATTTGGATTTTTGTCCGGGTGGTATTTTAACGCCAGTTTTCGATATGCTTTCTTAATTTCATCCGCAGAGGCTTTCGGACTTACTCCGAGAATATCATAGTAGCCGGTCTCTCGCACCATTTCTGACAAACCTACAGCACAAGACCGAATGGAGCAGAGATTAACCGGCTTCAACGATCAACACAGAACTATGATCAACAGCAAGATATCGGTTTTCGAGCTAGCTACATTGATTGATTAGCAAACACTCAGCCGTATGTAGGAAAGATATATATGCTACTTGTTTACGGTTCAGCTGACTGTATCAGGTGAATTTTTTAACGATGATTAATGTTTCTGACACAGTCTGCTATGTACAAGTGATAATACTCTGTCGATAATGGTGTCATAATATTATAAGAATAACCTGCCATACTTACAATAACTGTTTCCTCGCTCAGTGTGTCACAGCCTGCCGGTTGGATGGAGTTGCTATGTCTGAATGAAGATGGCCGCTGCGCCTTTATATATATATATACGAGGAGCTGCAGAACTTTCTGGAGCTCTGAAGAACAGGAAATTTCTACAGCCCGCCTCTTAGTACAGAAACACACTGTTAGAGGGAGCTGGCGAGCATGAAAATCTGCTCCTGTTACAGTCATACGTTTAAGGAAGAAACCCTAAAACCCTAAAGTTTAGTTTATTTAACTGTCTCAGTGTCAAAGAATTATTCATTTTGTAAGAATTGTTTAGATGTTTTCAGCAGCCCCTTTGCCTGCCCTGTCCATGTTATTAGTAAATAAGTGAAGCATGAACAATGAACACTGAACACACACACACACACACACACACACACACACACACACACACACACACACACACACACACACACACACACACACACACACACATTCAAAAGAACCATTCTCAAAACTATTTATTTGTTTGTGTGTACATCGAGCAGGTTTAATTATTCAGAATTCAATTTCACAGGCATAAAAATAATAAAACAAGCCTGCATGGTAAATTGTGAAACTGTAATAGGAATGATAAATACAGCAACGTATACAGAACAATGCAACTTAATAAATAATCTGGAATATTTAGTGTTTTTTCAGTTATTTATTTTACATTTTCATGAAATCATATGTCTAGTATGAAATACAGAAGTATGGAAACAGAAGAGAGAGAAAAATAAATAAATATATAAGAAGAAGAAGAAAAATAAGAATAAAAATAAATAAATGAATATAGAGAATCAAGGTTTAAAATTAATTTAAAAAGATTAACTTAAAATTTAAAATACTATATATCTATCCCTATCCCTAATGAGCAAGCCTGACGTGACGGCGGCAAAGAAAAACTCCCTGAGAGGATATGAGGAAGAAAACTTGAGAGGAAACAGGCTCAGAAGGGAACCCATCCTCATTTGGGTGACATTCTACATTAAATAGTGTAAACGTAAATAATGTCCTTTCTACAACAGTTTATAATAGTGCAACCCGAGAGCCCCTGAGGAACTAATGGGTCATTGTAAACTCTGAGTTCATCACAAACCTGATTCCTGTTAAAGACCAGACCATACAGCTGGCTGACACAACATTGGTTCAAAAGAAGGCATGACAGTCTTATTAACATGCACACAGCAGCTTCCAACAAAACGAGGCTTTCTTTGTAAACAACCTGTAAAAACCAAGCATAAGTTTTCTCAGCACCTTAAACTTAACCATATAGTTATTTAATGGCTGAAACCATGCACATCATTTGTTAAATGAGTCAGCATTTTTTTTTCTCCCTGAAAACTGGAGGATTATAACTCTGTTCACTAGTGCTACTGGCACACACTCAGTTAGGGGGTTGAGTGAGAGAGGAGGAGGGTAATCCTTTCCCCTATTATGAACAGGAAGGCAGCTGATACCAGCACAGCTGCCAGTATGATCAGCAATGGAATATCTCAACAACCATCATCCAACAAAAATCGACACAGAGACGAGAAGGAGCAACACAGGTATGTACAGTTACTGTTGATTATTTCTAAACAATGTTATGGTTTAAAATCCCTTTATAAGCACTGGCAGATACACTGCCATGCAAATATTGACTACAGTAATTATTGCAGTTTAAAATATATAATTCCATCATTACATAATTATATGATGAATAAATGATTGCATAATTGTTTTAAAGGAAAATAAAGTTTTTGGTTGCAAACCAGTTTTTAAACTACAATAAACTGTGCATGCAATTGTGAGTAAATCTTGTTACAGTATTTGTCACAGTGTTAGTGCACTTGTTTGCAGAACTAATTAAGTATTTTTGCTTGCTTGTGATCCCACATGGGTAGCCTATAGATCCCCAGTACATTACACTTGTCCTGTAGAAATTCTCTTCAACCGCTGTGACCATTTACATATGCAGCCTTCTCTTCTACTTTTTTGTTAGGAAAGTAGATAAATGAAGAAGTGGATTTTCTTAACACTGGCATTGATAATCAGCTAATAAACAAGCATGCTCCATTTGATACTTAAGGAAACCTCCCATGAAGGTCCAGTATGAAAGGACATAGAACATACTTTGAATCAAAACGAGTAAGGAAAATCATTAGTGCCAGACTCGGTGGTCCTCCATAAAAGAGAAAGCAACAAGACAAAACTTTTCTGGAAGGAGTCTAATTTAGAACCGGTTCAATATTTCTTTATGGGAAAAGCTGTTTTATACCACACATAAAGGTCAAATGTAAAATATGTTGTGTACTCTGCATGCTAACAAAGCTGCAAGGACTTTGGCTCTCCATAAAGCCTGACATTGTGTGACTGTACAATGCTGAGTTGATGCCATGTGATGTTCCAGTGCCCCATCATACTATTTGCTCTCACAGGTTAGTGTCCTCTCTGTTTTTCAGCTCAGAGCAATCACCTCTGGTGCTCATGACAGACTCCAAAGGAAAGGGAGAAGAACAGGCTACACGTAATGAAGCAATCCAAGAAAACACCTGGGGTTGGTGCAGCCATTATGGGTTATGCTGCTTTTATATGCTGGGTTATATGAGTTATATGCTACTTTTGATGATGTGTTTTATTTGTCATAAAAGTAAACTCTTTTATGACAAAAAAAAAGACATCTTAGCAAAATATCTTGAATCTAGTCAAATTTAGTTACAATTTACCAAATATAAAATTATTAAGCCTATTTCTAGACATATTTTACTACTTTTAAGCTTTAAATCGTATTTCTATTGGCATTCCAAGTTCTATTAACAGATTATTATGCTAATTTTAAGCATGATTTTCTATGAAGAAGCAAAATTAGTTGCTAATAGAATAAAAAGCTTTAAAGGGAGGGGGTAAACAAAGCTTAAAAATAATATAAAATAAAATAGACTTAAAATAGGCTTTATAAAATTATATCTGGTTTATTGTAATCTCTTATTAAGTAGTTATACTGCATAAAATATATCACTTGCTGCCAATTTGATGTCAATGATTTCATTTTTTGTGGTATTTTAAAAAAAAACAAATTTTTTATTTAGTGAACAATATAACATAAATAAGTTTATTGTTTATTGATTTTAGCAGGGGAAATTCTGGCTCCAGCCCAGTGCCTTTGGACCACAGAGGCAAGTGGATCAGTGCAACTGAGAATAGATGACCTCTGTCCACAGGAGCCAATCACAGTGCATCAAATGTTTATGACCTCCGTTCAGAAATATGGCAATTTGTTTGCCCTGGCAACGAAAAGAAAAGGCAAATGGGAAAAAATTACATTCTCTGAATACTACCAGTGCTGTCGCATAGCTGCTAAGAGTTTTCTGAAGGTGAGCCACATGATACAATTTTAATTACACATTGCTATTTTGTGAAAGTTGTGTGTTTTTAGTAACATCAATGACTAGGTGAATTTTGGATCAAGCTGATAATACAATAGTATGTTTATTTCATGTATTCTTTGGGCTAGTTGGGGCTAGAACGTTTCCACACGGTGGCCATTTTGGGATTCAATTCAGCAGAGTGGTTCTTTTCTGCCGTAGGAGCCGTCTTTGCAGGGTGAGACACAAATGCTCCTAAAAATGACTTAATAATTATGCATGTATTTATTTTATGATGGTGTGTAATTCCATCAGGGGTATAATGACAGGGATCTATACCACAAATTCTCCCGAAGCCTGCCATTACGTGGCCCATGATTCAAGAGCAAACATTATTGTAGTGGAAAATCAAAAGCAGCTGGATAAAATCTTGCAGGTAATAATACTATTCTTTATGCATTCTAGGCCCGTATAAGGCTTTTACACTAATTTCTAATATTGTTCACAGATAAAAGATAAACTGCCACATTTGAAAGCCATTGTCCAATATTACGGACCCATGTTGGAAAAAATGGCCAATCTGTATTCGGTAAATGAATGAATAAATCTTTCATATGTGTATATGGTGATCATACTTGAAATTAATTCTGAGAATGTTTTTGCCAGTGGGAGGAGTTCATGAGTCTGGGTGTGGAAATTCCAGACAAAACCCTTGATGACATCATCAATAGTCAGAAAGCGAACCAATGTTGTGTCCTTATCTACACCTCAGGGACCACAGGCATGCCGAAAGGAGTGATGCTTAGCCATGACAATGTAGGTGTCCTTGAATTACTAAGACTTCACTCAAAAGAGTAACCAGTATTACAAATATCACAATTATGGATGGCTTGTGCTTCCTCCATATTTATATTAATAATATGACTTGATTATTATAACGATTGTATATTATTTGTCTAGCACAGATATAAACTATGCATCTGTTTCATAGTGACTACAGTGCAGGTATATTTGTTTCCACATACATACATTTTCTCATAAACTCGCATTTCTGATGTTAAAGGATAGATTGCTAATTTATTAAAAAATATGGAATAATCTGTTTACATCATAGCTAATGAAGTGGATTGATAAAAATAC
Organism: Tachysurus fulvidraco; assembly: GCF_022655615.1. Lineage (NCBI taxonomy): Eukaryota > Metazoa > Chordata > Actinopteri > Siluriformes > Bagridae > Tachysurus > Tachysurus fulvidraco. Next base: position 9,810,887 of record NC_062527.1, read on the forward strand.
ATTTTTAGAACTCATGGGTGTGTTATGTTGTGTTTACTAAATGCTGCTTGGGGCATTAGGTAAAGGACTAAATTTATGTGTCTGTAGAACCTTCCACCATATTTGTGGAACAGATATTTTTGTAGATTAACATTATGTTTGTTCATAACACACAACATTAGTCCCTGATTTACTATTTAGTAATATATTAATGAAAAAAATCATTTATCTACCTTGAGGAAGGACATTTTTACTGTTCTCAGTAGTGAACTGTGTAAACAGTCATACATTGGAACACTTTATGAATGTTTGGAAACATCAGAAGTGAGAATATGTAGAACCAAATTTGTAGTAAAAAATAATCTGTGATTTTCATTTTCAATTTTAAAAAAATGTATGCATTTTATTTTGTCTTTGAAGGCAACCACAGAAAATGGACAAGCTGCTCATTTGGAAGATGTTACTAAATTGGTTGGGTTATTTTTTAGGGTGTCAAGTTTGCACTTATGTTTATGCTGTAGTAAGTTAGTTTAATCTTAATTATGTGTATTCTTATAGATAAACAAGCCTTTTTTTGTGGACTTTGGTAGATTACCTGGACAGCTCACCATGTGAGTAGGGCTGGAGACATGCAGCCTGCTGAGATAAAACAGGAATCCATAGTGAGTTACCTCCCCCTCAGCCATATTGCTGCTCAGATCTATGACCTGTGGACAGGGATTCAGTGGGGCGAGTTAGTCTATTTCGCACAGCCTGATGCCTTGAAGGTACACAAAAACAGAGTGTATTATAGACATTTTTATTATGTAATACACTACTAAACATATCCTGGTTACATGCAATGTTTTGCATACTTATTGTGCCAGGTAACAAGAAAAATAACATTAGCATGACGTTTTCTGTTAAATGATGTGTTTCTATTTCAGGGCAGCTTGATTGAAACCTTAAAAGAGACCAACCCTTCATCCCATATGGGAGTCCCTCGTGTTTGGGAAAAAATAATGGAAAAAATACAAGAGGCAGTCTCACACTGTGCATACATAAAAAAGAAAATGCTGACCTGGTCCATGTCTCTTAGTTTGGCAGCTAATCAAAGGTTTATAGTGAGATGATGACTCAAACCTAGTGAGATTTTACACATCCAGTTTCTATGGTAATTACAATAAGCAATTTTTCTCTCCTTTTATGTTTTATAACAGAGATGAGGAAAAGTCCATTCTCTTCACCCTAGCAGACATGCTGGTCTTAGAAAAACTTCGTGCCGAGCTGGGATTTTCTTGTTGTGAGAAGTTCTTCTCAGGCGCAGCTCCTCTTGGAAATGATACAATCCAGTTCTTCCTTGGCCTCAATATTAGGTTGTATCAAGCTTATGGTATGAGTGAAACCAGTGGGCCTCATTTTATGTCTGGTCCAAATGTTCACAAGCAGTCAAGGTGAGTTTTATTAGGTAAACACAAATGACCCTTCCAGTATAGTCAATAGAATTTTTTAAGACTTGGCATTCAACACCATAAATGTTCACTTTTAACTTGAAGTTGTGGCAAAGTGGTTCCTGGCTGCCGATATAAACTGGTGAACATTGACACTGATGGTATTGGGGAGGTATGCTTTTGGGGTCGGAATGTCTTCATGGGTTATCTCAACATGGAGGATAAATCCAAGGAAATCTTAGATGAGGACGGCTGGCTGCATTCTGGAGACTTGGGCAAAACTGATGAAGATGATTTTCTTTACATTACCGGAAGAATAAAAGGTAAATTAGCCATAATAACTATCAAAAGGATCTTTTGTACTTTGGATATTCAACAGTTTTGTGTTATGGCCATATTTACCATGTTAGACGATGTAATGGTGCATGATTTCTATTTAGAATTAATCATAACTGCGGGGGGAGAGAATATCCCTCCAGTCCCTATAGAGGATGCTGTGAAAAAGGAGCTGCCCATCATCAGTAATGCCATGCTAATTGGTGACAAGAGGAAGTTTCTCTCAATGCTGCTCACACTTAAGGTAATAAAGAATTCTACTTTTTAAATAGTAAGTACCTGCTCACTGGAGGATCCCACTTCAGAAGAAACAGGAACATTTATTTGAAGTTAATAATTGAAGAATTCAAGTATTTGCCTCCCAAACAGTGCATCACCAATGTTGAAACCATGGAGCCCACTGAGGACCTTACCTCTGACACTGTGAAATACTTTCAACAACGTGGCATCCAGGCAACAAAAGTTTCCGATGTAATTGAGGGGAAAGACCAAGCAGTGAACCAGGTCATTCAGGAGGGCATTGACAGGGTCAACGCTAAGGCTAGCTCCAATGCCCAGCGTATTCAGAAATGGAAAATTGTAGGGAAAGACTTCTCAGTCTCTGGAGGGGAGCTGGGTGAGTACTGCCTTCAAGATGGGATTAATTTGTTTAATTCAGCAGCACAAGTAAGTAATAATTTGTCATTTATAGGTCCAACAATGAAACTGCGACGACCACTTGTCCTGAAGATATACCACAGTGAAATTGAAAATTTCTACAAAGAATAAGAAAATAACTCCAGCTAACCAGACTAAACAAGGGGTAGCATTCTACCTTAATGATCACACAGATCAGTTAGTTCATAAATTTTTTCCTCTTCTAATAGACTCAATTCATCAGAAGAGGAAAAACATATATGTGTACACTTCTCTACATCATGAATTTACATTACACCATTTGGCAGATGCCCTTATCCAGAGCGACGTACAAAAGTGCTTAAGTCCCTATCATTGAATGCATGAACTCAGGTTCACTAAGCCACAGAGCCTAAATCACTGTTCAAAGTTTTTTTTTTAAATACACACATTCAACAAACAGGGAAGAAAAGGGTTTCAAGAATCAGTAGGTCTTCAACTGTTGTTTGAAAATAGCCAGTGACTCAGCTTTCCAGACCCCAAGGGGAAGTTCATTCCACCACCTTGGTGCCAGAACAGACAACATTCATACAGGTTCACTTTTCGAAACATTATTTAAAAATAATGCTAGACAAACTGTCTTCAGCTTAGAGAAACCTCATCTTTAAGTAATAAGGTGATGTTATATATATACTATAATTATGGCAAGGAATAATGCTCTAATCAATTAGAATGTCCTTGGGTAAATTACATTGAATGAATGTTGAGGGTTATGTGCAATTTCTGGACATATCCACATGTGCTAACATAGTTGTCCTACATAGGAAACCATGTGCAGAGTAAAAATGGCTGTAAGAGGTCCATTCACATCTCAGAGTGAAAAAATCATGTGATTTGGGCAGTTTAAATCCTGATGAATCATGATGAGTTTTGTAGCTTTAGTTTTTGCATGGAAAAAATCACAATAATTTATTTTACCCTGCATATACTTCCCATTCTACATATCCCAAATAATAAAGTACAGCAAAGCTTATTTAAAATATCAGCAACTTTAATGTTTGACAGCTAACACCTGCCATTAAACCAGCATCAAAATGGTTATGCTAAAACATGAGAAACCAGAGAACATCCCTAGTTAATAAAAGGATCTTCGGTTATGGAGTTCACTTGAGAAACGAAAAAATAAAATTTACACATCTATACCGTGGACAAATTTTAACAAATCTTTGTTTTGAAGGTGAAATAAACATAAAATATACATTTTTAAGTTAAGGTTCAGTTTTGTCTCAATAGATATACACATATGTTTATAGTTTAATTGTGCGCAAATACAGATAGAATGATAAGAAGGCAATTTTTTTTGGATGCCTTTTGATAACAGGAGCCTTATCACATAACCAGTGACAAAACCGTGTGCCATGTCTCAGTCCATGTCCTGTACTCGTCGGCAAATCTCAGCTGTGAACTCTGAACACTTGGAATTTCCACCAAGATCCTTGGTCAAAACCTAGAATGATAAAATTTGGAAGTACATATTAGAGAACAAAAGGTTTTTGTTTTGCAATTAATGTTTCCAGAAAACAGATGACTTTATCTTTACATCCATTTTTTATTACAAAAATATCCCATGTCCATTTTTTAAACAGATGACGAACGTACTGTACCTTCTTGTCTCGGATGGTGTCATAGCAGGCGTGCTCGATTTTCTTGGCATAGTCATGCAGTCCCATGTGCTTCAACATCATTACGGCACTCAGGAGCAGAGCAGTAGGGTTGGCCAGGTCCTTACCAGCAATGTCTGGTGCAGTTCCATGTACCTGTGGGAGAACACATTCACATTACTGAAAATATGCACCATGTCCAAGAAAAGAAGAACGGGTGGACATAAATACTTCATCAATGACATACTTGTAGCTACTCTGAAAAACAGAAACTCACGTACCGATTCAAATATGGCAACACCATTAGCACCAATGTTCCCGCTAGGAGTCACTCCTAGACCTCCAATCAATCCGGCACAAAGATCGCTGAAATAAATCCCATATCAGAATTACTCAGTGTTCACTAGTAACCATAGCTATCTAGATTAATGAGATAATCATTTCTTCACATAGTAAATAAGAATATTTGACCCTACCTCAATATATCACCATACAGGTTGGGCATAACAAGCACATCAAACTGTGTGGGATCCTGCACCATCTAAAAAAGAAGAAAAACAGAGGTTGAGTGAGACACTAGAATTGAAGTCACATTTCAATAACAGTTTTAAAAAGAGCAATGAAAGATATATAAATATTAACCTATAGCCACACTGTTATACAAGAAGTGCCAGAGAGAGAAAGACAGAATTTAACCACAAAACCACTGGTGCAATTGGATGGTACAGCTCCATGCTAACAAAATTATATATATATATGGTCACAGGTACACAAACGGTCACATGGATCAGCAGTAGGTTTCTGAAAACTGCGATTAAGGATAAAGTTTTTTTCAGGCCATCCTTAAAAATATTTTGGTTTGCAGTAAAAAAAACAACAAAAAAACAAAAAAAAAAAGGGTCGGTAAGGTGGTCATATATATATATATATATATATATATATATATATATATATATATATATATAATATATATATATATATATATATATATATATATATATTTTTTTTTTCAAGTTTCAATGTAAAAAAGAAAAAAAAGTACAATTTTGGTGATGGGGATTACGTAGGTCACAAATTAGCATATCGTGACGTCACTGACTGGTTCTTCAACCCGTGCCTTCAGGCGCATCATTGCAAACCTCATTTTGATGCTTGAGACAGTTTTTCCAGAACTTCGTGCCAAGTTAAAGCGGTGTCGAGCTGTTTTAATGATTTTTTTTTAGATGCATTATGGTGCCTGAACCTGTTAATATTATTATATTGCTTTTGTATTAGTTTTTTGAAGATTAACGCAAATTTACAACCGGCAAGTCAGTCAGACTTAAAGCAAAAAAATAAAAAAAAAATAATTGAGTCGGCCCTAAATTGACAGGGTCGGTCGGGTTACGGCAAACAAGAATATTTTTAAGGACGGCCTCGCCGAGGCAGGTGAAAACTCAGAGGCCGTGTCTAAAACAGATGTTGGCACAATCAGTCACTATTTACTACTCTCAATCAAATTAAATAAATACATACATTCAGACACACTGTATCCAGGTACATTTCGGTGAATTTGACATCCTTGTAGTTCTCAGCCACCTCTCGGCACTTCCTCAGAAAAAGTCCATCAGACATGCGCCTATGGAACAGACAATAAACAAACCTAAAACAATGAAATTGAGAGATTGACAGGTAGACGTCAGCGGTTATTATTAACTATCAGGTGCCATAAGCATTTCTTATGCCCACACAGTTGTAAAAATGAACTTCCTCAGCATACATTTCAAAATGAGTTTATTCTGAAGCTCTTGACCACCAGACTCACATGATGTTGGCCTTGTGAACAGCTGTTACACTGGTTCTTTGGTTATTCCTGGCATACTCAAAGGCATATTCAGCTATACGACGGCTGGCATCTTCTGTGATCAGCTTAATGCTCTGCACAACCCCATCTACAATCTAACACAAAGCAACAGATACACATCAAGCAAACAGCTATTGGGATCACTAGCCATGCATACACTGAACCCAGATCTACATTTCTAGAAATTTCTCGACAGTGGGTCATAACTCAAAATAGAACATGAACTGGAAAGCAGAGATGAGAACTGTGACTCGACACAAATGTATAACACCCATTACACTAGAACTGTGTAGAAAACTGTTCGAGAACATTAGCACAAGTTTAGAGAGTTGTGCCAAATGAAGAGGTTAACAAAACAGCTGGTAAATGCTTGATGAAGTGTGAACTGTGACTAGAAAGAGTTCCATGTTTTGTTAACCTCTTCATGTGTAGAGAAAAAAAAGTAGGCAAAAATTACAGTAAAAAGGGTGCTGTTTTGATGTTACAAACTACAGATATTTGGGAAAAGATCTTTATTTCCCATAAAGCAAACAGGAAAAAAGAACAGAGAAAAAACAGTAGCCAAAAAAAAAATAAAAATAAACAAAATAAACATTTCAATAAAAGTAAGTCAAATAATAAAATTTGTAAGAAAAAATAATCTAATAAAAATGTGTGTGTGTGGGGGTCTTATTTTCTGCTGGGTTAATATTCTCATTGCTGCATTTTGCTCAGGTTGGAGTTTATTGTACATTTGATACAAGAGATTATAAAGGAATGGACAATGTCTAATTCAAAAGTCTGAAATCTGTGAGGTAAATCTTTAAAGCAATTTACAATTACATACCACATGTTCAATTCCACTGTACTCTCCCTCAGTATTTTCTCTGATAGTAACGAGGTCAACATCTGTGTAAGGAGTCTTATAACCTTCAATGGACACACAGGGACGCACGTTTGCATACAGGTCAAACGTCTTTCTAAGCAGCAAGTTCATGGAAGGATGGCCGGCAGCAATTGGGGTCTTCAGAGGTCCTAAACATCAGCAACCATACTATGATCAAGATCACATAAACATGGTTACAAATTTAGATGTGTTCGTTAACGTGTGTAAATGTACCCTTAAGTCCGATTTTGCTTCTGTCCATTGACTCTTTGGCTTCAGGAGGGATCATCCATTTCCCTCCGGGTCCTTTGATAGCCGTCACATTCTTCTCCTCCCACTGAATGGGAACCTGGCAGGTTTAAAAAATAAAATATGTAGTTTTACTACATCGCTTGACATTCCGAAAATTGGCTTGATAGATAGATTTTACACATAATGCTGTAATGTTCTAGGTAAATGTAGTGACAGGCAAAGTTCCATTAGTGGTAGAACAGGAGGAAGAATGACGTATTTCTGTAATATTTTGTTTAAATCTTACTTTAGCTGCTTCAAATATCTTTGCAACAGCCGTGGAGATCTCAGGACCAATACCATCTCCTGGAATTAGTGTTACAGTTTGCAGCTGAAAAACAATTTGAAAAACAGGTTAATATTAAACAAATTACTTCAAATGTTTTAAGCATCAAAGCTTAAGACTAGGACTAAAAATCTGAAGCATGCATAAAGTCTAACTGCAAAAAACCCTATCATGTTTGTGTGGACTGACAGGTTACATGCTAAAAACGGAAATGATAAAACGTATTGACATCAATGCAGTATAGAACTAGATCATTAAAAAAAATTTTTTTTAAGGTTTTGGAATTCACAGCTGGTTCATCCAGATAAAGCTGACACAATGGAAAAAGTAAGTGCTTTAACACTTTTGCCTTTGTTAAGCTGCCCTTTTCTGCTAGAAGAATTAGTTTCACATTTGGCCTGACACTTCGTTAGCTGAAAAGGCATAATGGGTTAAAATTCAAAAAAGCTATGGCCGCATCGTAAATGTTGGCACCTAGCTAATTTAATGACCCATCACTAGTTTGGTAAACCTGATAAAACCGTTTCCATACAAAGTTATGATCATAAATTATGGAACATTTTACACAGTCTGTGTGATTTCCAACAAGCTACACAAGATACTCAGAACAAACTGCTTGAGTTTGGTGGCAACTGCAATAATGTCTGTTACCTCAAAAACACCTTCTTGAGATTTCATTACATATCTTAGCAAAGCGAATATAACAGTGCTGTTAAGGGATAATGAGATTCAAGAAATAATCCAAAACATTTATACTTACTCCTCTGGAAAAAGGTCTGGGCTGTGTTTGGCTTGTTAGTACACCCAAGACACGGGACACCTAAGGAAAACAAACATTGGCACAAAAACAAGACTCAGTACATCATTCAAGCCAAAAGCTTCAAAGGAAAGTCCCACATGGACATGATTACTGTTTATATGACTGAAATTGAGTGATGATAAACGTATTAGAGATCTATAAGCCACGTGCATGTTTTGTAATGCACAGTGGATGTGTTTAGACAGGCTAAGGGTTGTGCATGTCTGGATAAGCCAGTGACTGTTTATCTGTAGTTGCAAGAACAAGCAAGTGATTTCACAGTTTGACTATTTACCCTCCCAACAAACACCTCTCAGCCAATTAGTGTCAGACTTTTCGCTAGAAATTCTGGTTAATTATGTTTAAAATGATTAATTATGTTTAATAATTATTATTTGTGTTATGTTTATTATTAATTATTATTAATAATTATAATTATGTTTATGATTTAAAAAAAGACAGAATTTACTTATGGGATTGAGATAAGTACAAAATCTCTGGAGTACAGACATTTTTAAAAATGTTAACTTTCAGATATGGTGTTTTTTATTTATTTATTTTTTAAATGTTAGGGTTTAAGAATTGTTTTTTTTTTAAAAAAATATATTTAACACGTGAAAGAAAAATGATAGTTTAATCCATGTTAAAATAGATTTAAAAAAAAAAGGAACCTCAGGAAAACATACTGGTTAATAGAAAATTAGCAAAGAAAATTAAGTTACAATAAAAAAAACTCTTCAGCTGGATGTTTTATGATCTTATCCAACTTTAGTTTCAAGTGCATCCATCCAGATGAAGTTGCCCCTGACCAGCTAATGTCGATGAGATACAGACATATGAAGCGAACTAACGCTAATGCTCTTACTTTCCTGTGCTTTTCTCTGCCCACTGATCCACTCACTGCACATCTCCAGTACTTTACAAACCTACAAGAAGCAAACCAGACTCTCCTGTATGATACACCGAACAAAACAGTTCTCAGGAAATCTGAAACTCAAAGCACAAGCACTAGCTAGCGCGTATTAGCCGAGAGCCTACATGCCTTAGCATCTTTGCTAATGCTGCCGTTATTTAAATGATGGCTAACTTTCAGCTAGCCGCTAAGACCAACAAGGCTGAAAACATAAAAACATTTCTCTACTTAAGACAATTTGCTACTTCGCCACAGGTTAATGTCTACTAGATCAGATCTTAGTAAAATTATCTTAATCGAGGACGATAAAAATAATCAACTGTTAAACACTGTAATCAGTGTCATAGAGATGAAGGGCACGCGCACACTGGGCCTCTGAACTGGCATCCCAAAGATATGAAAATCAGTCGTCTGTCACATCTCTATTAATTTTTTCCCATTAAAAGAACAAAAACAAAGTTGTATTGTTAGCCACTGGTTTTCCAACACTTATTGACACTACCTCGGTGCTATATAATGCACGTCTTACCGTTGACCTCCATGCATTTCCAGCCATCTTCCTCAAGCAGCTACAAGCGCCTGAGTGTGTTCACTGCAGTAAACCTGCTCAGCTCATCCTCAGCTGTGTGTAGTGAGAGATTTACGGGTTGCCATATCATGTTTATATAAAGACCTTAACATCTTATTTGCATTGTAGAGTAATAGTTACACCCATGTAACAACAACAATATTAATAATAATATAATTTTCATATTCATCACTTTTAAAAGATTATCAGATAGGATTTTTCTTTTCCTCACATAAATCACGACGGGTTAGTTGTCAAAAATCAAATGTTTTTCCTTAACAGTCAAAAAGTAAAGACCCTCCAAGATATGCATTTTAAAACACAAATTCTGGTTTTAGTTTTGCATTCTAAAAGTATGGGTTTTCATCAACCTGGCAACCAATAAGCTGAGAGGTGGACAAATAGCCCCCCTGTTGGACTGGAGGTCAACATGCACTATAATGATGTCAGGCAATTTACCCACAATGTCGGGCCGCTTGCCATCATAAATTTGCATGCCATCGTAAATTTGCGTGCCATCGTAAATGCCCACATCTTAATATGTAGATTAGATTAGATTAAACTGTATTGTCATTGTGCAAAGTACAGGTACAAAGCCAACAAAATGCAAAATAAAGTTAGTATTCTTTACAATGAATTATATATATATATATATATATATATATATACATATATATATATATATATATATATACATATATATATATATAAAATTCATTGTAAAGAATAAAGTTAATAAAGTTAGTATTCTTTACAATGAATTTTATATATATATATATATATATATATATATATATATATATATATATATATATACATATATATATATATAAAATTCATTGTAAAGAATACTAACTTTATTTTGCATTTTGTTGGCTTTGTCCATGATTAGAGTGACAGGTGTCTTTTCCTATGCAGACAGCATTTCTTTTAAATGCTTTCTATGGTGGAAAGCTGGGAACCAATGATTTGTTGGGAAGTATTCATCACTTGCTGACGGGATTTTCGGTCTGTTCCAGTGCAGTTGCGATACCAGACTGGGATGCAGTTTGAGATGTACTCTAAATGGTAGAGCGGAAGAGGTTCACCACATTTTAGTGGAGCACAGATGGGCCTTTTTCAGAATCCTCAGAAAATGTGCTGCTATGCCTTTTTGACCCCAAAGGAGGAGTTCATGGATCAGATAAAGTCCGTTGAGATGTGGGCCCCGAGAAACTTAAGCTTATACCCAGATTTAACAGCAGCTGTCTTGATGTGAATGTGTTGATGACCTCGTTAATTTTCCTGGTGTTAAGTTTCAGGTTATTGTCCCCACACCATGACACTAGGTGATGGATCTCCTCCCTATAAGCTGTTTCACTGTTACCTTTGATAAGGCCTGTAACAATGGTGTCATCTGCGTACCTGATAATGCTATAGAAGGCATGCACATCTACTGTATGCAGTCACGGGTAAAGAGAGGAGATAATAAACATCTCTGAAGTACAACAGCGTTGGTGAGATTCTTTTACTTAGTCTATTGAGTTCATCAAATAGAATAAAGTCAACTATGAATCTGGATATTTTGAAAATCTCGTTATTGAAATGTAATTTATTAATGTCACAACCGTGTGCTACAAATAAAAAATACTTTAAACATGCAATTATGAATGAAAGTAAAAAAATAAAAATAAAATAAGCCATGCTTTTTCAGATATAAATGCTATATATTTTCCCAGAAATAGTCAACACTTTGAGAATTAAAAAACAAAAGTATCACAAATACAAGTATTGTTTAATAATGGCAAGAAAGATTAGCCAATATAGTCCTGGTATATCTGCATGAATGGTATTTTAAAAAGTCTATGTGACACTGGACTGTTAGCTGGTGTCAGAACAAAAAGCACAGTAAAACAGCCACAAGATGGCGATGTAAAACTAGTTATCCAAATTACTCCACACTGAAAAGTATAATCCTATTGTGATCTGATCAAATTGGGGGAAAATGCTGTTTTCCTCACTCATTCCAGTGTATTTTTTGCTTATGTATTAATTAATTTGCCCAGCTAACATATCTAAACTTGTTCAATATTAAAATGAATGAATTCTGGCTCAACTCACTGTGCCATGATGCCATCGATAGTTAATATTAAACATTTTTAAATTCTTCGATGAAGTTCAGAGTCAGAAATATGCAGGCAAAATGTAAAAAGTAAACAATGCAAGATTACAAAGACTGTGAACAATTCTATGCAGCACACAAAAATAAAGTCAATAAGCAGTGGATGAAAGGAAAAACAAGAACAGTTAATAAATGACAGTATAACAACAAGAGGTCAGCAATGGAGTTACAGTAAAGCTTGCCCTCTATGCACTGACTATTCAGGAGTTCTGGCACCAGTGATGTGTAAACCATGCGGTCAAACCATTGTCTTTAAAAACAAATAGAAAAGGTGTGTGATAGCACCTATGTTAATACAATAATATTTAGCAGTGCGTGCTCATTTTAAACAGAATACTGCTTTGGCGGGTTTTTGAGGCCAAGTGTCCTTTCAGTTTGTGAGATTGCATGAGCTGCTCTTCTGTTTAGCAGCCTGCATTCATGAATAACATCTGTCAAGAGAAGAGGAAAAATAAAGCAAAAAGCATAAATCACATTCTTTAAGCTACTGTGGTGTCTGTAGAATTTTAAATGTAGCACTGAAAGAAATATTAAAAATGAAATAGAATATTATAAGGTATTACCATTAAATTGTTTGTAGGCTTCTTCAACAATGGCATTATTTGATCTCTTTATCTCCCAAAATCCATCTTCTACCCATGGCTTACATTCTGGCAGTTCTGGCAGCTGGCCATTTTTATACATGCCTGCTACAAAGGAAAAGATATTGATATCAGAGCAACTGGAAATGCCATGTATTATTTAACATCACAATTACTGAGATTACTAAGGCGTATGAATGTGTGTCCATATGAATCCATATGAATGTTTGCACAATGAAAGTGTTAAACCATCACAACAAAAACCTTTGAAACCTTTTATATTTATAAAAATAATATCATGAACAAATAAAATTGATAATAAAACAGTTTACTCACAAATTAAAAAATTATTTGAACAATTAGAAGTACCTTTTATTGTGTCATCAATGTCTTTACATAACTGGTAAAGATCACTTCCTCGGCCAGCCACCCGTTCCCCTATGGCAATGTAAAATGATTATTTGTATGATCATTTGGCTGGCTTCTTAACTTGTGTTAGTTTGCTAGTATTATTATGGGTCCCAGTGCTAAACTTTCCTCACCATCAAACACTTTGATGTTTGGGAACATTTCAAGCACTGTGTTTCTGTATGATGGGTTCTTGCAAACTGGAAGAAATGAGTGAGTGAAGTTAAATTGTAAGCAAAATTATAAAAATCCAAATTAAACATCAAAGCCCATTACCAGTAGACTAAAAAAGTAACCTGGATTAGTGTAATTGTAGGTGTTGTCCTTCAGCCTAATACTCTCTAATTTCCGTAAAGACTTCAAAGCATGGAGGCCATCAATGCTGAAATACAAGACGTTTAATCAAAATAAAGGTAAAAGGGTAAAACTGGGTAAAAAATGGTTGCAAAGCAAAGTACCTGGATATAAGATTGCCTGCCATATTCAGACTCTGTAGACTTTCACAACCAGAGAGGGATTCTACAAAATAACAATACATTATAATACATATTAGATACACTGTTTGCTATGACTACTTCTAACTAATCATTATGTTCATTTACCTATATTGGAAATCCTGTTAGCAGACAGATTAAGCACAAGAAGAAGTCGGAGTGACACAAGAGGTGCTAGATTTGTAATATTATTCCCAGAGAGGTCCAGCCTTTCCAGGTTTATACATTCTCCAATGCATCCGAGATCATATATTCCTTAAAATCAAAAAACACAAACAAATATTTTCTGATACAATGACCATGGACTACATATACTTCATATTAACAGCAACAACACAATGAAAACTACCTAGGCCCCTTAGTTTGAGAAATAAAATGGATTCCAAATCAAATTCTCCAGTTCGGGACTTCAGGAGCCCATTAGTGATCTTTGCACACTCTGTTTCTGCAAAACAAATAAAGATTATAAGTTCAACATGATTAAGAAAAAAATCTGTGACAATAAATAAAAAAAATAATTATCTGATAGTTCAGATTGCAATATACAACCACTGACATCCACTATGAGATCAGAGAAAAGAGGACAAGTTTAAAGTGAATAAACTGAATGTGTACACAAGTAGCACAGTGGTGCAGTAAAGTAATGTTACTGCCTCGCAGCTCGCTGGTGTGATATTGTGCATGAGTGGAGAGCACAATCTACAATACCTCATGTAACTGCTGTTATAATACTGTGTTCATTCCAGTATTTCTGCACATGTAATATTGTTTGAACATACTGGTCTGTGCTGTTTCTGTTTTTTTTTTTTTGTCTTTTGTGTATTGTCTTGTATTTTTTGTTTGCACTGTCTTTTGTCCTGCACTGTCTTCTTGTCTTTTGTCCTGCACTGTCTTTTTGTCTTTTGTATTGCACTGTTTGCACTAGGTTGCACAGTTGCACTTTATGTATCTAGGACTAACTTACGAAATCCTTATAGCTCTGTCTTTGCTTTATGTAGCACCACAGCCCTGGAGAAACATTATCTCATTTCACTGTGTACTGCAACAGCGACATATAAGGTTGAAATGACAATAAAAGCTTCTTGACTTGACTTGACGTGACTCGAATATTCTGCTTGTGTTGTGTAAGTTTTTTTTTTCTTTATGGTTTGTCCAGTTTCCTCCCATATACAAAAATGCGTAAATAGAAGGAATGGCTAATCTAAAATGGGTCCACCATGGCACTTACTAAGTTAAAGCCATCACCGAATATGAATGAATGGAAATAAACTAGTTTATATAAAACAATGCACTGCACAACAATAATTACCAGTTAGTTTAATTTCCTGACTGAAGAACCTGTTCGAAATAATGTATTCACTAAGGTATGATTCAACCAAGACGTAGTTAATCATGTCGATCTACTCATTTAAGTTACTAGAACAGTATCTTTATTAGTACCGCAGCGTACAGACAGCTACTGTATTTCTACGCCACAGACAGAATTATTTATATAATAAATAGTGACATAGCTGCCTAGCTTACACGTTTGACTGGTAAATATAAAGGCTGGTAACCCACTTACCTTGATCTTTATCCCTTTTTGCTTCCATGTTTGACCTAATTTATGCTATTATTAAAGGACAAAGACATTAGAGGTGTTTTGTCGTACAGTAGCTGCTGTTGAGCTCTGATGCTATGCTAATGGTACAGTGTGCCTTGGGCTGATTCGCTGTACGGCTGCGCGTCAGGTTTGTTTGTGTATATTATCATTTTATTTCTAAATATTTCCTGATCTGCAAAGACTTAAGAAAATGCTCAGAGGATAATATTCCTCACAACCCATTTTTTTGTATCAACCGGAAGTTCCTGTCCTGTTTTTCTGTGTACGCTGCTTGGTTACTAAGGCTATGTCAAGGTCCCTAGCAACGCTAATCCTGTGTAGAGCCATATGTGCAGGGTAAAATAAAAGTAAATACTACTCAAAAGTATATTATATATTATAGTACGCAGGAATATGCCTGAAATATTTCATTCATATTATTAATTTGGTCCGTTTTATATTTTCATTTACTTAAAATCGTTTATACTGATCTTAATATTTCTAAAAAATAAATAAATATAGTGTTCTAAATTAGCATCATACACTATTTTGACTGTGATTAACTACCAGTTACACATAAATAGCTGGCAAATAGTTTTTTTTTTTAATTACCATGTGAAATTTGAAAGAAATACATGGGGGAATAAATCATCATAATACACAGTACTGTGTAAAAGTTTTACATATGCAAAAAATACTGTAAGGCAATGCCATAAAGAAATGCTGTGAAAAACAGTAAAAGCAAAGATTTCTACAAAAACAAACAAACAAACAAACAAATAAATAAATACATGAACAAAAACACACACAGATAAATAAGTAAGTAAGTAAGTAAGTAAGTAAGTAAGTAAATAAATAAATAAATAAATAAATACATGAACACACACACACACACACACACACACACACACACACACACACACACACACACACACATAAATAAATAAATGAATAAATAAATACACGAACAAACAAACAAACACACACAGATAAATAAATAAATAAATAGAGTAGTGAAGAATAATAAAGTAAAGAAAATCAATATTTGGTATGACAATACTTTAATGTTTTCAAACATATCAGTAGTCTCATGTACAGTTTGTGCAGTTTTTGTGATTGTAATTGGCTTGCAGGTCTAAACATCTTGGAGAAAGACTTTGCAGTCAAAATCCAAGTTTTCTATTGTCAGATATTGTTTTTTAATCAGGTATACACTTTTTTAAATGTAACTTACCTTTATTGAGAAATTATTGTAATATTGTCTATAACAATATTTGTATTTTAAAAGTAGGGTTTGAACACTAATGTATAATATTAATTATCTATCTATCTATCTATCTATCTATCTATCTATCTATCTATCTATCTATCTATCTATCTATCTATCTATCTATCTATCTATCTATCTATCTATCTATCTATCTATCTATCTCCTTCATGACCTGGTGACAGACGCCCCCTAGTGTCACCTGAGTGTAATTTCCCTCCCAGTCCAATGCTGTAGTTCTCCGCTGAGCGTTGGCAGAGTGAGCAGCTGTGGACAGCAGTGGTGCTGAAACGGGAGTGTGTGAGTAATCCTACAAGCTATTTTGCTATTCATGAACCTCTACACTCGAGTAGAGGAGGATCGCGGATCATCTTGCACTCAAGTATTTATGGAGAGTGCTATTGGTATTACAAACATCCATAAGTAAGCCGGAGGTCTGCAATTCTATGCGCGGTCACGCTTTTCTCCGTCTGGCCACACCGTATACATGCCATAAATGCCTAGAAAAGCCAGGACTCCTCCAACTCCGAATGTGATGCATCTGTACGACAGGAAAATCACTCGGCTAAGATGGGTAATAAGCAGACGATATTTACTGATGAACAGCTAGACGCCTACCAGGTAAGAGACTTCTAGGTATATTCAGCTCTTCAACACTTCCCACCAGTAATCAAGCTTAAAGTCAGATATCATAACCTACAGAACCGCTGACATCTGTATAAATCAGGGTAATCATACAGCAAGTTTGCTCGTGTTTCAGAGCCTATTTAGGCTATTCATGGAAACATAAACTAATTACAATGCAGTAGAAGGTAAAAAATCCCTATTGTTTGTTACTGCTGTTAGGATATTGCCTACAGGCTGCTGTATTACATACTGCTGCAGGATCCTGAGCTGCTTTAAAATGGAGACACAAAAACTTACACCACATCTCTTACATTTCTTTGCCTTACCAAATTGCTCTTTTACTTTTGAAATGTAGCATTATCTTGATCTTTGCAATTGAATGTAAAAAATAACTAGTAAAATCTATTAAAACAAATTCTAGATTAACCTTACTCTACATAGAAAATGCATATTTATATTTGTCAAAATTATTCAGAGTTTTTGTCTTTCACCCTTTAATTTAAACTTCCAAACTGTTTTGATCAGTACATGATCACACCTCTTTTCTTAACAATAAGGTTAGTTTTTAGATTGAAAGGCAGAAAAAATTGTGAGGGATTATACTCAGCAATTTCTCCTGAACAGGATGCTCCTATAATCCTTGGCCAATGCGTAACTCTCACTGCCATCATATTCATCTGGCATTTCATCTAAAGCATCGAGCAAACCAAAAAAAGGCCAAGGTTATACCATATTGCTTTGGTATATGAGTAATCCAGGAAAAATCGGTAAATTCTGAAAATTAGATTACCTGAACATATGAATGTTATGCTTACTATGATTGTGCTGACTGAATTTTTTTTTAACCAGCTAACAGGTAGCCATTTTTTGTGCTTCAACCAATACCTATAGCAGAATACAATTACATGTAGCATCTTCTTGAGAGTTATTTGATGTTATTTTACATGTGGGTTTGCCTTTTTTGTTTTGTTTATTGATCTTGTTATTCCTAGAATCACTGAATGGCATAATTACTATAGAAATGTGGATATCCCAAACCACATAGGTAGTTAAATAGGTGGTGTACTATTATGACTGTGGATAATAAAACATGCTTACCTAAAAATAAAAAAAAAACCACACCAAACATTTAAGCCTCCTCAATCTGTTTTATGGTTCTGTACAGAACCTTGTGGTTTCCTCCAGTGCAACAAACCAAAGAACCCTTCAGGGGACAATATTTTTCTCTATTTTTCTTTTAGAGTGTATCATAGTTTGCCATTTAATATGGTAAATTAAAGTTTAGAACATCACCATAATTTTAGTGACCCATATAGTTTTTCTTCTCCTTGTATGTACCTGGAGGAAATCCAGTTAATAATTAATACTCAGTTAATCTATGAGGATTATCTTACACCTTGTACAGTCATACTGGAAACTTCTGCAAACTTATCACCACTGGTTCCTGGAATAATAAAGGGTCAAAGAAAAAATGAAGACAATGGAGATAGGAAAGGATCCGACTGATTTTACCCATGTGCATGCAAAAATACCCAAATAACATCTACAGTATGATTAGTGAATGACATCTACTATCTGAAGTTCTTAAAAACATGCATAGAAAATAAGACACCTTTTGAAAGTTCTCTTCATTTTTCTTAACTTTAAATACAACGCTGTCTAGAGCCAGAAATGAACACTCCCATTGTTCATGCTCTGTAATTAAAACCAGCCAGTTCATGGACTATTAGAGCCAAGTCATACTCACATCACTACTAGTCACTCCAGCATGACACAGTAGTGTTCTAATATGTGTTTGTGTTTTCTAAGGGTAACAATGTAGTTTATTCCTTACATAACATAAGAATTTTATTAGTATATATGTACTTATATAAAGGTATGAGATTTATTAAGATCTAAAAACCTACAAAGCTCAAAGCAACCCTTTATTCATTATTAGATGTTGGCCAAGAGTCCATTTTCATCTCTCAGTTTCTGTGTTTTGGTAATAATTTACACAGGAAATCTATCCAGTGTGCTAATAATTCTTGTCTTTCTGGCCTTGCCTCACATCACACAGACCCAAGTCCCAATATTTCAGACTAATAAGAAATTAATAATATTTAAAGGCTAATGCCATAATTTTTAAAGCACTCTCACAAGAATCTCGAGTGATTTCTGGCATTGTTTTTTTTTTTGTTGTTGTTGCATAAGCCTATGAAGGCAAACACAGGGTTAACACTGTAAAGGAGACATCAGTCATTAGCTAATAAAACAGTACATCAGTACATACTATATTGGTGATACACCAGCAATGCTGTATTAAGCCACTGGACTGGTAAAAGCAATGCAAATAGATACAACCATACAGTCTTGATAGAACTGCTGGGTTTCATGTGACAGGGATGTAATCGATGGCAGTTCTCAGACACAACATTATCAGCTGAGAGAAACGTTAAACCTTTCTGTGTTTAAGGACGACATACTCAGAGGCAGAGAAGCTCAGAAAAGTGATCAATTCAAGTGACAATTTAGTTAACATTAATTATATATCAGTGAAGATTGTGTTCAGAACATTTAAGTCTTGTTACCTGTTAAGAATGTTTCATACAGTTTGTTTTCCTTCTGTCTTTGCAGGACTGCACATTTTTTACCCGCAAGGAAATCCTTCGGTAAGTTATGCAAACTTAATATGATATGAGCGTATGTGATTCTTAAAGGATCTTTTGTATACAAGGAACCTTGTATACAATGTTGTCACATTACTACCTTGATGACAAACTGGACCAAAGTTGAACTGTATGGCTTTTTTTTTTGTTAGTTTTGTTTATATTGTCTAATCTGTGCTCAGCACTGTTGAATTGGTTTCTAATTGACAAATTTTCTATAACAAGAACTTTTGTTATAACAGGAACTAACTTATTTTACAGGTGCTCCACAAGTAACAATTCCATCATTGATTATTTATTTTTTTATTACATAACCTGTTATGATTTTTTCCTTATTTAATTACATTCTGGCCCTTCATCAGCCCTTCATCACCTCTTTATGTTAAAATCACTGTTGGTTATATATTTCTCACTTTAATTAGCAGTAATGGTAACATGCTTAAAAACCTGCAAGTCCACACTTATACCGGTGTCAAACACACTAGTTCCAGTTTTGGAAATAATTTACCATGCAAACATGATCTTAGTTGTAATCTTTCCACTGATGGATGGGATAGAGGAGTGTGTGTTTACAATTCTTTATGTGGGATATGCGTATATCCAAAGTCACTTACACTTGAGCTGAACTGTTGAGCAATAAGAGCCTTGATTAGTGGCCCAGAAGTGGTTCTCTGGAGTTCAATCGGATTTGAGCTCATAAACCTCCAGTAAGTAGTTCAGTTATTTAACTAGCATATTTTCCATGTCAGGATATTTACACTTACAAAGTGCACCTACTCTTTGGGCTGATTTAGACTGAAGTGTTCTGCCTAAAGTGAACTCATATAGGTCTGTATATTGTATTTACATACACGCTGTTATGCAGATCTTTAATTCTTTTGTTTCTTTTTTGGTCAAGTCCAGTAAAAATATTTCAGCTTGACATTGGAAGAGTTAATGGTATAATAATTAGTTAGTTCAATATGTCATGCTGTCTTTAGCTGTGCTTAATGGATTCTCATTCAAAAAAAACACAGTAGTTGTTGTATACTTTCCTGAAGGCTGCTGTAAAGAAACTAATCTTTCCATTGATGTTTGCTTGAATTCAGACCATATTTAGACAATGTCTACAATATGGATGTCCTCAGGTTGACACAATAAAAGTAGACCGCAGTGTACTGATAACTGTTCACACTCAATAGTCAAAAAAGCTTCCTCACTTAAATTTCTACAGGTAAATTGAAATTGGGTTTATCAAAGAAACCTACACAATTCTTACAATATACAGAATACATGGCAAGACTGCTGTGTACACCCCTCACAAAAGTCTCCAGGAACACTTTATTTTAGACTAGGAATAACTGAGTCCTAGTAAAGGGGGACAGAGAGATTACAACCTAGCCAGACACAATTTATAACTGCACTCTGCAAGAGTGTGATTATTTTTTTTTCTTTTTTCATGTGTCTCTATCAAAATCTACCCCTCAGAAGACCTGGCAGCAAGCAGCAAAGCGTGTAATTGGTTGAACGACATATGATATTGCTTCTGTTACAAGCCCTGCAAATACACAAACTTTCACTGGTATCTCTGCACAGCTCTCTTTGTACCTCTTTTAGGTTTTACTGACTGGGTGTAAAACAGGATTTTTGGCCCATGTACTACTGAGACATTACCACTTCAGGTGTAACATTGAGAACTATCCTAGCTCTATCAGCAAAAATATCATTAGTCAATTTCTTAGATCCTTAGTGATGCAGATGTATTGCAATTAGCTATGGAGATGTTTAGTATCATTTATACAGTTTTAACCTGTATTTATGAGATGAACATAGATGATGTAAATGTAACTGATCTCTAATCATGGATGTTGGGTGGTTAATGCATATTTTCTTATTGAAATTTTTCAAGCAATTAATAAATTAAATTAACACAATTTTCCCATGTGGATGAATATGCAATAGTATAATGGACTTGTCAGTGCCTTTATTGTTATGCCACTAGAAGAGCTTCAATTTGTATAAATTCTACACAACTATGGAACTGTAATGGAGTAATGAGCAAAATTCTATCTAAAGATATTTTCCCTGTTCATATTTTGTTGATGGGATGGCAGAACACTGTGGGACAATAGAGTCCAATATCTCTTTGCTTGTTTGTTTTAAGATCTGGTAATTATGAAGGCTATAGCATATAATTGACATCATTTTCACCTTCATCTCACCATTCTGTTAACCCTTGTGAACTTATGGATTTGGGTGGATTTATTATATGATATTTATTTTTTTATTCTTTCCTAGATCAGCATTTGTTTGTAAGCACACAATTTTTGAGAGAACAAAAACCTTCTGGTGTTTGGGTTTTCTTGATTATTTGATTGTATGAAGATATTGTTAACTTTGCCTTTTTACCTTCTTACCTTTGCTCTCTTATTGACTCAACAATATTTTTGTCAGAGTTATTGACCTGGTCATATTTTACAGCATCCTTAAACAGAATGTTCATTAGTTATAGCCTCTGAAAGTTATGACCTTTGATGCTTTAGTCAGTTGTCAACAAAAATTATATTGACACCATCTGAGACATGTTTAAAATATTAAGCATATTGTTAGTATTAAGTTTCCACATAATTCACCTCACTATGTGGATTAAATATTCCCATTCCCACATATCAGATTAGCTGGTTCAGCAGGAATGTGTGTTACTAGCAGCTTCTATAAATATGATACTAAGAAGAGCAGCAGTGCTTTCGCTGAAACCCTTCACCCCTTACAGTGGTGTTCTCACCTAGGCAAGGATCACTTTGCAAGCCTCGCACCTGACCTGGAACCCAATCTTCTGATTATGGGCCGGCATCCAAGCAACCCAACTCCCCATCCCCCACTTGAGGCCACGTCACCTATAAAAATAACAAATGCCGTCCTCTTTCATTTGTGGCTGAACAAAGATAGGACTCCAAGAAATAACAGTACCAGTTTTTGTTCCAGGCCACTCTGGATGCAACAAGACATACAACAAATCGCTCCCGTTATTTTCTAATGTAATTGACATATGGCTCTCAGATTTCAGGATGTGCTGTTAATCGGGGCTGTAGAAAGATCAAGTTACTACTCAAAGAAATTAAAAGCAGATACTGGGGGATGAGGTACAGTGTAGGTTTACAGTCAAATTTACCAATGACTGAGCTCGAACTGTGGCGCTTTGCCTTGACTGAGTTTCTGTCTTGACACAAACTAAACTGCTCATCTTTTGTCACTTGATGGAAATTAATAGTTCATGTTATAATCATTATTACTTTATGGGAATTCAGTTCTTATAATCATACAGACATAGAAACATTCTACAACTAAAAATTGCAGAAATTAATCATATTTTGCAGGTAATTAAAACAAATTGACTCCTTTTATTGTTCTACCCAATATTTACTTTTATTCTTTCATAGGTCTTTATTTCAGATTGATTAAGCATTAATTTAACATATTTCATCACTTTCAGTAAGCATATCAGTTAGCATGACTATGTGAGAGAAGATTTTGATGGCTCAACATGAAGCTTCCATGTGAGCCAGGCATCCATACCTAAAAACTGAAGCAAACCAACCTGCCATATTGCCTCATACACAAGATATTGCAAGGAGTGCACATAAAGTAGCAGTTACAGGGCCTTTAATTGGAACTATGATGGACAGTTATATGGAACTTGTCTATAATGCAAACTTTATAAAGCCCAGGCACAGACAAACAAATCACCAATGGACCACTGCAGTTCCCTTCATCATGGATAATTCATGCAAATTATATATCATATCATATAAATGAATATATGTCAAACATATAACTGTCATTATTTAATTTAGATAATGCTATAGACACACTTCCAAATTGTACACACAGTATAATAAAAATATAAAACTTTAAAATCTGTAAAATACATACTTGTTCAAAATACAAACTTACAAAATACATAATCCTACTATTGTCAAAGTACCTCACATTTATGCTATTATCTCTGAGGTGCATTTAAGTAAAGGGTGAAGCGCTTTATTTCTGATCACATTTTATTTAATAAAATAAGCTAAAATAGTCCTTACCCAATAGCACGCACGCACACACACACACACACACACACACACACACACACACACACACACTCACCTGCACACACTCACACACGCACACACGTACACACGTACACACGCACACACGCACACACGCACACACACACACACACACACACACACACACACACACACACACACACACACACACACACACACACACACACACACACACACACACACACACACCTGCAGCACTGCATAAAATATATCCATCAGCTATATTAACACAAACATAAACATACATCATTACCTACATACATTTCTCACTAAGGGCTGCTCCTGCCAAGAGGATAAAGCTCTTGCCAAAATGAGAATTTCTCTACGTGAAGAATGGATGCGCTATTAGAATTAGTAGTAAGGATGCCGTGTGATATACTAGCTAAGTGCTTGCTATTGAAAGAAAAACCTAGCATTTATGTCCTAGGGATGAGGGGTAATGAGATGTTTAATATATTAGCTTCTAATGGCTACTAAAGCCTCAGCTTATTCTTCAGCACTAAGCCATTACCAGCTTTTATCTGCTGTCTTCAGAGTGCTGCATCACCTGCTTCTTTCAGTACTTCTTGCATGGAGCTATTTGCAAGAAATATTGTCATACACCTAGCTACACTGAGGGAGTGCATGCAGCTCCATCATGCTTTCATATTTGACAAACAGCTGCTTTTAAGCTCAGTATGTCTTATAGGTCCCATAATAATAGGTGATGGGGTCTTGACCTGATTCTCTTTGTGTATCATTATGCAGTAGCAGTTGTTGTGAAGATAATCCTATGTCAAAAAAGTAAACATATTGTGATATGTTAGTATTCCTTAGTAAGTTCATTTTCCAGTAGGTTTTACTATTCATTATAGTGGTTTTTATCTCCCCAGCTCTTACACAAGAAAAGACACAGCTTATTTGATTCATTTGGGTGAATCATTCCTCTACAGTGACACTGAGATTAGGTTTGATAAGAGGGCCAGTGGAGCACAGGAAACAAAATGGACAATCACCTCACAACCTAATGGAGTCCTGTATTTTATGACCTTCATAAAACACACACTTCTTCCCATCCGGCCAACACACTAACACGGTAGTGACACTATTATGCAGGGTTAGGAAATGGTTATCATCACCAATCATTACAGGTTGTCATCTTCATTGACCTGATTTGGGTCCAAATGTTGTCTTTAAGGCCTCTCTCTCTCTCTCTCTCTCTCTCTCTCTCTCTCTCTCTCTCTCTCTCTCTCTCTCTCTCTCTCTCTCACACACACACACACACACACACACACACACACACACACACACACACACACACACACACACACACACACACACACACATTACCTTATCTTATTCCTAACATGACTGGAGTTTTGTATTAGGTGTAACATTTCATTATATTTAAAGAAAAAATGACAATTTTACAGGGTTAGAGGTCATGACACTGAATTTATATTATTTTCAAGCTTATCAAATGATTGTGATGAGCTTTATTCATATGTAACTGTACTGGTTTGTTTCAGACATTGACACAGAAATATTAGGGCCTGTGAGACCTGAGGTTTTCTATACCAGATTTACTATAAGATTCTTCTATAAGTTATCTTTTGTATTTAGCTTCTGTTTCTTGTGTGTGGTGTTAGGATGTAGGTGTGTGCTTGCTTGCTCTCATATCATTCCAATATTGATTTTTATAAAACATCTTTGTGCCAATGTATTTTTTTCCCCATCTTATTAAAGTTGGAGCCTCTCTCCCTCTCACTAGTTGCCATGCTCAGACTCAGACACGGCTCTCTGGACGTGCTCCAAGTATCTATGTGTGAGCAAATGGATAAAATAGCCTTGTGAATTCTGCCTCTTTTGCTAATCATATTATTACATTCCCCTTTGCCAGTAAAATATTACATTAAGTTTGGGTCATTAATAATTGAATTTCTCAAATGTATGAGAAGTGCATTTTTCACAGCTTTCCATGAGAAATCTGCTACTAAATCTAAACCATAGCCGATACTGTATATACCTCATCAGACGATCAATCATTAGTATAGATGTCTTGTAAATGGCTATGGATTGTGCCATTTCTGAGCACAGTAATGCAGAAAGAAAACAGGTATCTGCCGATAATAATTAGAAAGCTGCTGCAATTGATTCTGTTGATTAATATACAGGACAAGTTTCTATAAAATTCTACTGGCTAAGGAGCATGGCCCTGAGCATTTGTGTTCACCAGAGGGTTAGATAATTTACAATAACTGATAGTTTCAGGATTAACATTGGGCAGAATGTGTAATATATACTGAAACAGTAAACTTAGTAGTAACGTCTTGTTCTCTTTCCAGGTTACATGGAAGATTCCATGAACTGGCTCCACATTTAGTTCCCATGGATTACACAAATGACCCTGATGTTAAAGTCCCTTTAAGCCTCATAGTCAATATGCCAGAGCTGAAGGTAATGCTGTTTTTAACACCACATCTACAACATCTAATTATGCATTAGCATTATTTGAGTATTGGTACTCTAACTATTTGTTCACTGATTCAGACTAAACCTTAAATTTGCTATCAAATCTAAACTTGATTTTTTGCTGTGAAACGGGAACACTTGTTTTGTTGTTTTGATGATATTGTACAACACATGAGAGGAACAGTAGTTTGTACCACCGAGCTTATAAAAGTTAACAATTAATGAAATAATGATGTATCAGATTTTAAATTAGCACTGCTGGATTTTTCATGGTCGTAAATAAGCATCCTGTATATTTAATCTTGAACTTAGATGGAAATGCTTTGAGAAGACTGCTGTTAAGCTAAGCAATACATCATTGAATAAGTATTTAATAGTTCAGGTCATATGTGTCAAGAGAGGTCAGCACTTCAAAAACATTATAGTGCTGCTGAATTCTCAGGTCTAACTGGTCAGAAGGTGTTATTTAAGTGATTTAGGTTGAAGAAGATATTAACTATATAATTGTTTTTCTATTGTCCTGCACCCTGTTGTGTTTATTCCTTACATATTACCATTATAAAAATACATTAAAATATATTTAATATTTGCCATTTACTTGTCAGTTTATGCCAAAGTGCAGTTTTAGTTTAATTTGGCAACAATGGAGTCAACACTATATTGTTTATTACTATGTCCTGCCTCACACGTGATCTCTGGCTCACTAGTCAGTTCTTCCTGATCAGGCAGGGTGAACATGTGTCCTTGCTGGTGATGTAATTGTTCCTTCCTGTAAATATGTTGTGTGGTTAGTGGGGCTGTAAACCCCCTCACAGTGGTGGCCTATAGTGAAGGAGATAGAATTGATGTGCCTCTGACAGCACACAGCCTCCAAAAGTCTTCCTAGACTTCATAAATCTGTGTCCACACTCAGTCCAAGGCTGGCTGCTAATTAGCCTTTCATGTTCAAGTGATGTGATTCACCACACATCACTGAGTCCGAGTGTTTTTTACGTCAGTGTTTTTCCCCTACAGACTGGCCTTTCTTTGATCCAGGATCAACAGGCATTAATCCGATCTTAACTTAAATAAAGTAAAATATAGCGAAACAAAATGCTCATACCACGACAGCTCACTTTTTTCACAATACCTTCCAGGATTCTCCATATAAACAGAATGAAAATGTGTGTAATTGTTAATATGATAAACATTTTATGTATATTATGAAAAGCTTTCCTTAAGGAGACATTTTATTAAGTATTTTCTGTGAGGAGTCTCAAGCATCAGCCTGTCAGAGGTCAATGTACAGTAAAGCTGTAACTATGTTTTCCAATGAGGGAAAGTATTCCGGTGCCTTGGAAACAGAACAAGATGTGTATTTTTTGTGCGTCAAATGAAATTCAAGAGAAAGATAAAAGGGCAAGAGAAAGAACATTTATAGCCTTTCATGATTGTGTATGGAAGGTTCACAAACCAGTGCACTCTCAATTCTGATCCCTTCTGAACCTTCTAATAGGAGCAGTCAGAATAAAAAAATTACTGTGGGTATTAATGGTATAAAACCAATCAAGACAAAAACAATCTTATTTCCATTGCCAGCATCATACTGTTATCCTGTCTTTAATTATTTTGGAATCACAGGGTGGCCAAGTTGTGTTTTTTATTCCTTATTTATCGGAAGTGCCTGGTTGGGAATGTGAGCCACACCTATTTATCTTACAGCACAGAACAGCACAGGGTGGTCAGCCATGCACTGACTCAAACACAGTGTGTCTATATCCTTGCCCTCTCTTTGTTTTGCTCATACTGTAACAATGTTGAGTCAGCTGATTGGAAGCACATAAAAAATTCCTGGAAGCCATTGGAAAGTTCAGTGTGTGAGAAATATATTTGCACCAGCGTGGAGAGTCTCACTCAGCAGAATAGGCTCTTATGCCTGTACTTAATCAGAGTGCAAGTGATACACACAGTAACTGTAACATTTCAAACTCAAGGTTTAGCATCCATTATCCTTCAGTGATGAATCTTACCTCATTGTTCTTGCCAGTCCTTTAGCTTTTTTGTACTTGGTTTAATGCACTCACGTAATCCATCCGTGTTGTGCAGGAAAATCCTTTCCGTGACAGGATTGTGGAATCCTTCTCTGAGGATGGCTTGGGGAACCTCAGCTTCAACGACTTTGTCGACATGTTCTCAGTTCTGAGTGAAATGGCCCCCCGAGAGTTAAAGGCCATTTATGCTTTTAAAATATATGGTAACAGAGCCTCTTTTCATTAGCACACATACATTTCATAATGTCTCCCTACCACAGTTTAAGTTGTGGCTTTAGTGGCCCTAATAATCTGTAATGTATTTCACATTCTCCATTTGCAGATTTCAATGTGGATAATTACATCTGCAAGGAGGACCTTGAGAAGACACTGAACAAGCTGACGAAGGAGGAGCTGACACCCGAGGAGGTGATCCTGGTGTGTGAGAAGGCGATTGAAGAAGCTGACCTAGATGGAGACAGCAAGCTCTCCTTCGCTGACTTTGAAAACATGATTTCCAGGGCTCCTGATTTTTTAAGGTACAGAACTTTGTGCATGTAAGCAAAAAATATGTTTTTGAACAGAAATTATAATGAAGCACTGAACTGCTTCTTCTTTACTATCAATTGAACTTTGAGTCCCTTTATGGCATGTCCCACTGCTGTTGATACAGTATACACTGAATTTTAGCCTAGTAACTGGTATGTCTGTCACTTTATTGGCACTTTGTCTTCATTACCGCCATACTGAAGTGCTGAAGTGCCAGAAGTTGCAAGGAATTCTCTTACACAATGGATATTTATCACCAAAGACACTCTGCAGCATTATCTGGCAATATCAATACCAGGCATTAAAATAATACTTCACTCTAAAATACTAAAACAGATCATCATGAATAAAAAATGAAACAAGTGGGCACCATTTATCATTGTTTAAATAATGTCAAGCTAACTGGCTCTGAAGTGCTTTTATATGCTGTTAGCCACATTGGGCCTCATTTACCAAGTGAATATGTTGGGAAATCACTCATATTAATATTTAGGTAATGTTAATGAAAATTCAGTTCAGTTTGAAATTTTACATCTGTGTAAATTTGCATATAAGGAGCCTTGCTAATGCAACCCCCCCAATGCAGGATTCAAACATTAAAATTGGCATGAACTACTGGAATCTTTTTAAGTTGGATTACACTCACAACTTTAAACTGCTTGTTTATGTTAATTTCTTACACAAATTTACTGAAAAGTTTTTGAATGAAACTTGCTCCATATTAACAACCTGAAAAAGCAAACCAAAAATAAAACTATTAATCATAAAAAATGAGACTAGTTTTTGAATTAAAGATAAATTATATGTATTGTAGGCTGATTGGCATCTCTAAAATTGTCCATAATGTGAAAGGCTGTGTGAATGTGTGCGAATGTGAACTGTGAATGGTTCATTGTAGACAGCTATTCTGACAGCTAAGCAAATTGAAAATACCAACATTAAGCGTCATGAAATATGTTTCCATCTGCCTATGCATACAAAAATGTACAAAATTGTCTAACATTTTTGTAATTAATATTAAATGACATGACTCACATCATATGGGTTTAATTAGGTTTATGGTTACGGTTAGGCCAGGTTAGCTTATATATTTTGTAACTAAATGTACCCAATCACACCAAATTTGAGTGACTGTCTTATTCCTTGTTTAACTCACATGTCAATAAACCACATGCATATAACATCCTTTAATGTTAACACAAGATAAACTCAGTCTTTATTGATTTTTTTAATTTATGTTTAATCTTGTTTTTGAAGCATGTGTTGAACCTTTGCATCAAGCTCAGTGAGCTTTCACCCTCTGAACTGTAAGCCCCTTTATTGTAATTCAGCTCTGATGTGTTCTTTTTATGAGTCAGCCGTTCCTCTGCTGGACATTTACAAGCTCCACAGCTGTGCCCCACTGCCACAGAGGGATTGGGACTGACAGAAGACTAGTATAGCATTGTTTATTGTTCTGTAGCTTACACTGAGGCAAAGTGCATACTTCTGCCTTTTACATGCAGGAACATTAATCTGCTTCAAAAAAGCTTTTACAAGATCTGGTGATGAAGACATTTCCATTACAGATATATGAAAGAAGACAGTTTAAAGTCTTATTGTGACATTCTAAAATTGTTATAATAAGTTGTTTTGTTATATATTTGCTCTTTAATCCATGTGATTTATATTTAGAAATGCACCAGTGGACAAATTATAATTACACTTAAATTATAAATACACTTAATTAAATTAAGTGTAGAAATTATACTCATTTGAGTAAAAGTACTGCTAGTGTAGTAATAATTCACTTGAGTAAAAAGATAAAAAAAATAAATAAAATGAAAGTGTTGTTCAAGAAAATTACTCAGGTAAAAGTTAATAAGTCCACTGGTGTTGATAATGCAATTGCTTTACAAATTATTTTTTCATATGTGTACATTTTGACTGAACTAATCCAAAAATGTTCAGAGAATTCCAAAATAAATATAATAAAATATGAATAGTTTATTCTTAAAAATTAAATAAAAATTAAAGTAAATATAAAGGAAGTATGATTTAATTATACTCCAAAAAAAAAAAACTACAAACACTTGAATATATAAGAGATACAGATATAAGAGATAAACTATACACCTTTTCTGTCTGGCAAATAACACTAAAGCTATTATTACAGCGGCACAAAGTTTGTGCTTCACATAATGCTGTATTCTTATTTTACCTTATTAAAATCCTAGGTCGTTTCAATATAATAAGCCATTCTCACTGCAAATGTAATCAAAAGCCATCTGTTCTTCCCAGTTATTTTCAATTTGTCTTATAGTCAGACATATGGATAATTGGAATCTTCTGAGTCAGCACTAACGGTGATAGACTGAATGTTTTTAACTCCAAATTCATTCCAGTTTTTTTGCTGTTATCACTGTTCCGAATCAGGACACTGCCGACCAATTGCCAGTAAATGTCAGAGCTTTCTGATTTACCTGGCATCAGGCAAATTTCATGAAACTTTTAATGGGAGGAAACTATCTTAATGAATAATTACGTAATCTTTCTCTCTCTCGCTCTCTCGTTCTCTCTCTCTCTCTCTCTCTCTCTCTCTCTCTCTCTCTCTCTCTCTCTCTCTCTCTCTCTCTCTCTCTCTCTCTCTCTCTCTCTCTCTCTCTCTCTCATGCAGCACCTTCCATATACGAATCTGAGCGGGCTTCTACTACATCAACAGCGATTCCTTGGAGTCCCTGACTACAACTTGAATCCTTCTTGAAAAACGATGGACACATATATAGTGCAAAGCAGTGCCTGCCCTCTACATCTCTGAAGAGTTTTCTCTTGGTCCTATTTGAACAGTACTCACTTCTTGGGGAAGCTGGATTTTGGATCTCTTTGGCTATATTTGTTTTTTTCTAAAGGAAGCACACTTTAGAATGAGGAATGCTGAAAAAAATGCATGACTATTATCCCCTGCTGGAAAGATTCCACAGTTGGCTAAGATTCTCAGAGTGGAAGTAATAACAATGCCTGGAGGTTGAACATCTGTGTGGGCATTTCTCATATAACCATGTGGTGTTTGAGGAAGACACCACTGGAATATGGACTTAAGGTGTTATGCTTGTTCATTTGTCTATGGCACCACTGATTCAGACATCAGACACTCTCCTCCTGTTGTCTCCTCTTGTTTAAAATTGAGAAAGATGGACAAAACAAGGAAGAGCAAAAAGATAGGATGTAGAAATTGCCAGGAGAGAGAGAGAGAGAGAGAGAGAGAGAGAGAGAGAGAGAGAGAGAGAGAGAGAGAGAGAGAGAGAGAGAGAGAGAGAGAGAGAGAGAGAGAGAGAAAATGAGGGCTAAAAGCACAGCACTGGCATCACAGTCAGAAAGACAGTCTTATCTTTTTTACAGCTATGCAATCTTTCTCCATGAAATGCATGAGTTTCATTAATTTTGCCCTCTGCTAAAAAATTGCTTTTGCTGTATCTGATTCTCTTAGTTGTCTTATTGCTTATAGGACTGGAGCATGATGACAATCATATCAAACTGTTCTCCAGTTGTAAAAAGGGCTCTGTCATCTTTTCTTACATTGAACCATTCAGAAACCATACATTTTTATTGTGCTCTTACATTCTGGTTTTCCTGTTTGAACCTGATGTGTGTTAGCGCCACCTCTTAATCTCTTATTGTCAACCCTTTTTTCAGTATAATAGAGGGCATTTGACTTAACTTTGAATAAAATGTTTTCTGCTGTTTGTTGACTGAATGCATCTGTTTCATACTGGTGATTTCTTTTACACATTGTGCAAGAACAGGATAATCATTTACGTCCAACTGGTATTTTGAATTTCTATCGCTTTGAGCTCAATTCAGTATTTACATACAGTATTGATAATTTACAGATTATGTTAGAATTCTCCTCATATATCACTATATACGTTTAATCACCGATTATTAACCTGCTAACAGTTTTGATTAGCATCTAAATCCGCTGTTGCAAAAAAAAAGTGAAAACATCTTGTTGACTGTTGCATGCATTTTTCTCACTGGAACATAGCAGGCCTAAAGCCCCAGCAAATATCAGCCAGTGTTCCCAGCAGAGAACAGTTATTATTCCCCTGCACCTCCTGTTGTATAACCTGTAATGACTTTTTAAGTTGAATGAGATCGTTAGGAGCAGTGCTGCCTCAGCATCCAGAAGCATTATTATACCCACACACTGGAGTGCGGTAAATCTGAGCTCAGAAATGCACACGTAACTGTCCTTGGCTATATAAGCCAGACTGATGATTTATAGTCACTTGCTTCTCCCTGCTTGAAAGAACATAGATGAATGTTATTCATAAGAAATCTGTGGATGTTTATTTGGTTTGGTAATAATGGAATTATTCTGGAGTATTTTTCTGTGTGAAAAAAAGAGAAATGATCAAGATGAGAGTGGTCTGTTTAAACATGCAGTGAGTGTGTGTGTGCTCCAGGTGGAGCCATTGATAAAATTTTCTTCAGGTCTCACAATTCATTTTGTTATGGTTTTGTTGGAGCTATGTGCTGCCAAAATTGATTGATTGATTGATTGATTGATTCATTCATTCATTCATTCATTCATTCATTCATTCATTCATTTTCCATAAACACTTTATCTTGATCAGGGTCACAGTGGAGAACACTGAGAAGGAGGTTTGAATGAGATGTTACTCCAGGTAATTGCAGCCAAAACTCATTCATTAAATGAATATAATGCGGTTCATGTGATGAGTAATACAGTGTATAATAACCACAACACAAGCTATTAATAGAAAATTCATTATAAATATAGTGTAGATTATTGTACATCCCATTCCACAATCATGGAAATGAATATTAAATTTGTTCCCACTTTGCTGCATAACAGCCTCCACTTTTCACGGAAGGCTTTCAAGAAGATTTTGGAGTGAGGCTGCAGGGATTTGTGGTCATTCAGCCACAAGAGCATTGGTGAGGTCATACACTGATGTTGAACAATAAGGCCTTGTGCGCAGCTGTCATTCCAGTTCATCCTAAAGGTGTTCAGTGTGGCTGTGATTAGGCATATGTACAATATATTCAAGCTCTTTCTTAGCAAACCATGTAAAATATGGATCTCACAGGAGCATGTTCATGCTGAAACATCACTTAATTAAAGGTGCTACCAGATACAAACACACCCTAACCCATTGTGAGCTTCCAAACTTTTCGCAATAAGCTCACATGTGGGGGTGATGGTCAGGTGTCCACAAACTACTAGCTATATTGTGTATATAAACATGTAGTATATAATACATTTTAGGAAAAGAATGTAATTAGATTCTACCTGAAACATGTTCTGAAAAAGAAGCACAACAAAGAACCAAAATAGCGAAGTGCATTTCAGTCTTAACAAACAAAATGTTGATTGGGGAAAAAAGTTTGCATTGATAAAACATTGCCACATAGAAATAGTGTAGAATCCGAGTGCAGCAGTGTGCACATATTAGAGGAAAGCAGCCTGTGTTAATATGCAATTAATTCCTGCTGCATTTACCTCCATCTCCCTTTATGAGGCCTGTGTTAAAATCTGTGGGGGGAGGCAAGTGCTGATGATGCGGCTTCATTAATTGCACTCCTCAGCCAGAGCAGCTGCTGATTTAGATCCCCCAATAGCATGACTTCTGTTCGAGTCTGATACAGTTACCAAGCCTGCTGGACTGTAAAGTAGCCATTAAGCACATTGATTCACCAGCCTGTAGTGCAATGTAGGGTGTTAGTCACTCACTCATACACACACTGTTCTCTGGTTTTGTCAAGCCTTTAATCCAATTTGAACATTGTGAAAGTGCAGGATGGCTCCTAGGCAAAGCTACAGTACATAATGTTTGGTGTTTTAAAAGCAGCTCAGCTGCGCTCAGACCTATGATTCTTTGATAAGCATATTGGTTTACTTTAAAAATCGGGTTATATTTTTTTCTGTTTTTTGTCCTGTTGGTTGTGACAGAAATCAATGAACTCTCAGTTTCTACCTAAAAATTGTACCTGGCAATAATACTAGTGCACAAATAAGGAACTATGCACAGTGCTCATTTGTTTGCTCTGCCATTACCACGTCACTCTTCCTGCTCACTGACCCATATATTTACATTACATTTATATTCATTTTCCTGCTTGTTTAATACAAGTGTTACAATTCTTGATTTCTGTAATCTATAGTCTTGCACTTTCTATCATCTCTGTGTGAAAGAGAAAGAGATAATGCACATATACACAGAGTTGAAACGTTTTTATGGATGATTCAGTTTGTGTTACTCAATATATTTGTTACAGTGGAACTATTTCAAGTTCAATCAAATCAATTTGATATGCAATTAAAATTTGGAAAAAAATTGCTGAGGTCAAAATCCAAATTTTTTCCAACACTTGGGTGCTAAAACATTGAGGAAGCTTATGATGCTCTCATCCAGCCTTTCAGTGGCTATGCTAGTCATTCTGCAAAACGAAGAACAGTAAAGTACATCAGGTACAGAGTGTGATGAACAATGAAGATACTTAGCTAAAGTATAAATTTGTGTTAAATTACAGTCAAAATAGCTAGTAATAAAAATGTTAATAAAAGACAATTAGATATTTAGAAAAAAATAAAAGATATCACCAAGATATCATGTCATTTGAAACCCATAGTAGTGACAAATGTATTTCAGGATGCCACGGGTTACTTACCATATGATAAGAGACAGCTTTATGGTCCCTTTACATTGAGGTCTTGTCCAATGTTATTTTGCTTAGTGTTTGTGCATAACTGAAAATGATATAATGTTACTATGGGTCATAATAATAAAAATAATATTATTAACGGGGGGCACGGTGGCTTAGTGGGTAGCACATTCGCCTCACTCCTCCAGGGTCGGGGTTCGATTCCTGCCTCCGCCTTGTGTGTGCGGAGTATGCATGTTCTCCCCATGCCTCGGGGGTTTCCTCCGGGTACTCCGATTTCCTCCCCCAGTCCAAAGACATGCATGGTAGGTTGATTGGCATCTCTGTAAAATTGTCCGTAGTGTGTGAGTGTGTGTGTGTGTGTGTGCCCTGCGATGGGTTGGCACTCCGTCCAGGGTGTATCCTGCCTTGATGCCCGATGACGCCTGGGATAGGCACAGGCTCCCCGTGACCCGAGTAGTTCGGATAAAGCGGTAGAAAATGAGTGAGTGAGTGAGAATATTATTGAGAAATAAATAATGTAAATCGTGTACATATCATGTCCTTAAATGTTATACTGTGCAGGATAGTTGAAGATACTACTTTATGCTATGATACGCATATACACGATGCTGTGACTTTGATTAGCGGTTGAATGAAATGACAAGCAGACATAATTCTTTACTCTTCTTTACAGAGGATCACAGGACTTCATGATTATACAACCAGGATGTGCAGCAAAAGTTTACTTTGCTATATAAAGTTTAGATAATAGTATAGACATCTTAGACATACTCTTTTTTATTTTTAGAATTTGCTTAAATGACACTTTTATATTTACTGCATGCAGTAGCAAGTGACAAGGATATATAGCATTTTATGTTGTACATCCGATATAAAGACTAAAAAGATATAAATAACTGAGTTTGCTGAGATTGCCACTTTCACTGCCATGCCACTGTGAGTGCATTTCTTGGTGACTTGAGACCATACTGTAAATGATCAAGCTTGATACACGGAGGTAAAGGTAACGTTTTGTGAACACTTTAGGACACTAAACCTATTTTAAATCCATTTTATGGCGAAAAATTTTGTAAATGGGTGTGTGAGTGAGTGTGTGAATTTGCCTCCGCAATGGTCTGCACTCCATTCAGGGTCTCCCCCACTTTGTGCCCTGAGTCCCCTGAGATCCAGGTTTCACCTTATGATAAACAGTAAATGTACGGATGGTTGCAATTAATTTGATAGTTAAAGCTTATTCTGATACAGCAGCAGAATAGAAAATTATTATTCTTAGGTAACAAAATGCATTTTTGAGGGAACAAATCTACAGTGTATTCATTGATTTTTGCATTTATTAGGCTAAGTGAATTACATCTACCTTGAAATTGAATGAGGGCATAGCAGAATAGATAGGCCTCTATCGTACTGAAAGTATAAACATTATAATAGTCTGATATTTGCTTATTTATAGTCCACCATGAGACCTTTAATTAATCCACTAACTAGTTGCTTGTGAAGAATTTCATGGCAGGCTGTAATGACTACTATGCCTAGCACACAGGGTCATTCATGAGAATGTGAATTAATTCAGCTTTTAATTTTCATGTGTATTATAATGAAGCCATGAACCATACAGCTCCATGCTGTATGAGTCTTCCTGTATGGGTCTTGAGTCAAAGGTGCATATGAACATGTGCACATATATGAATATTTCCCCCCTTTTTTGTATTGCTCAAAATTCTGTAACTGTTATCTTACCTCAACAGACACTTACACAATATATATACCATGCTCGATCTATCAGTGTTTCCATGCATTCTGTTTTCACAGACGTTTCTGATATTTCGTAATAGAGCACCTTTATGAATCACAACCTCAGATGTGAAATGTTTTTAGATGTCTAACATGCATTGCCACAAATGGAAAAGTCTGGATGTCCTGCATTTCACACTTCAAGCACACATCTTTCACTGCTCACTGGTGTAGGGTCACGTGAATGATGCTCAGCCACACTCGTTGGTAGTGACTAATAGTATCATCTGTCAGGAGATTTACGGTGCACTGCAACCCACCATCTACAGTGCTCATGCTAATGAGAGTGTGGGGCGGGGAGCTATCTGCACACAGGACTCTTCCCCACCTCCACATCAATCTTACTGACAGTCTCAATCACAACAAGCTCTGTGACTTTACATTGTTTTGGGTCAAATGACCCATTTTCATTATTTTAATTTTTTTTAAATAAAAGTGCAGCAAGAATTAAAAAATATGTTATTCTACATCATATTTATGTTAAATAACTATTAGAATATTATAGCTTATTTAAACCCGAGAAGTGTTAAGGTTGAAGTGTGAAAAAAATCTAAATGTCACATTTCCTCTATCAACATTCACAGACACACACACACAGACACACACACATACACACACACACACATACACACACACGCACGCACGCACGCACGCACGCACGCACGCACGCACGCACGCACGCACGCACGCACACACACACACACACACACACACACACACACACACACACACACACACACACACACACACACACACACACACACACACACACAGCTATCTTAAAGCACAAACAGCATTCCTATATCCATAAATTTTGCTAGATAAGCCTGACATATTGGTTATTTTCAAAGCAATTGTATTTCTCTAAAATCAAAAATGTTCTGGGTCATTTCACATTGCAGCATAGTCAACGGGACATAAGGTGTATGTTGATTCGAAAGATTGGTAATCTTTTCTCTGTTTCAGAATGGAGGTGGCTAAATATAAATCAGTGGTTGAAAAACACCCAAAGTCAATTAAAATGTTATGTTAAAAAGACTTCCTTTTCACCCCCCTTTTACTCAAATTCTCTGTGATTATGAAGTGACCAAATGACATTTTTAAATGTCATCATGTGAGTCATGCATCTAAATGTAGTACCATAATAAAGCATCTTTTTAATCATGGACATGAGTAAGTATCTAGTTAACACAGCGTACTGCCAACCTGATGCAATGCCATGCTGCCAGTAAGCACCAATAACACTTTTAAAGGCAAACCCAGTATTTATGGATAACTAGATTTTTTATTAAGTTAATAAATACAAATGCAAAAACATACCAGTTTAAATATTTCTACACAATAAAAACAAATATCTATAAAGGACACTAGAATAGAACCTCATGAATTCATTTTAACATTTGAATGGATTTATAATAGCCTTGACATAAATAAGGTTAATAAAATGACTGCTTTTGTGTTTAGTGTAACTCTCATGATTTGCGTGTTTATATGTAACAGTTGATTTAGTGAATGAAGACTCGATCATTTCTTCCAGTTTTCAGGGAGCAGTCGTTTCCACTTGTCACCCTGCAGGAAGAAATGAGTTAATCATTACACAGTGTGAGGGGAAATATTATTCAGTGAGTCTGGACATGCAAATGTAAACAGTAAGCCATAGAGGTTCATAGAGCTTCTATTTCTTAATTTTCAGTTGATATAAATAAATAGATTAATGCTGAAAGTTTAGCTGATACGTGACATTTTTTATCAGATGTTTTCTTATTCAAAGAGCCATCTTGTAACTATAGCAATATCCTGTTGAAGTTCAAATGAAAGCACCCATAAGCCTAACGTGTGTATATCAGTCACCATCATTTGCATATCATAGTCATATAATCACCTTAAAGCCCCATGTTGACTCGCTTGGCTTTGGTTTGAAGTCTTCTAGTGTCTCATATGTGTTTCCATGAACAGAGTTCTCGTTTGGGTTTGTAGTGGATCTTGATTCAGGAATTTGCTCATAAGTGTTGTCTAAGAGCAAATGGTTTGGCCTGGGTTCACAAGGCACTTCAGCATATGTAGCGTCACTATTTCCTCGCTGCTGCATGTCTATTTGTTGGGCAGACTTGCCAGCCAGCTGATAGAAGGAATGATCACTTAGCTTATCCATAGTGTGGCTGTGGCTTGGCACCTCATGGCTGCTGGTTTTCTTAGCATTCTCTCTCTGGAGTTTAGTGAACAGCTGAGGTGGGTTGTCTGTAAAGGTGTTCACCGTATACGAAGGCTCGTCCTTTGTTTTATCCTCCGGTAGGGGGAGTGATTTACTCCTGCATTCTGAAAGGCTGAGTTCTGAATAAATGGTGGCTTTTCCCGGTGTAGGCATGTCCTGGGCTGTGACATTTGGTGGACAAAGAACTGGCCCAGCTCCACCGTGTCTCGCCCGTGGACCTCTAGCATCACTATCTCTGCTTTCCAGAGGCTTGGCCTGTTCCAGCTGAGCATATAGTACTTTACTGCTTGAGCTGCATTTTTCCTCCAGAGAGCTTGTCTTTACTGGGCATCCTCTTTTTGGAACTGGAGGGATTGCCTGTGTAAGGTAATTATAACCATTGAGACAAAACCTGACTAATAACATGTGACTAATAAACTAATAACCTGATAACATATAGCATACCTATGTTTTAGTACATATACAATTTACAGTAAACAGTAAAATGTAAAATGTAAAATGTACAAAAATATTCACACATATTAATTCACTATTTTATTATATTAACAATTAATTGCTTGATATAATAAAGAGATAATAAATGTAATATTGTTCATTTATGCTACAGTATATGTAGTGCATGTTTAAAAATGATCATTATTTGTAATGATATAATTGTTATTATTTGATTAAAAATATTATGATCTATTATGTTGTACATACCTGGATGTTTTTGGTGCTCTTGGGTGGCAAGACTGGAGCATGCTGAGACTGAGCTGCCTGTTCAGCTCGCTGGTTCCAAATCTTCCTTACTGCCTCCACACTTACCCCTGGCTTCACCTTGGGCTCAAATTGCACCACATCGTACAGATCATTTGCAGGTAACTGCAAGATAATTAAGGACACATCTAGGTCAGGAAAAAATCAGCTCTATTTTTGTATACGTACTATACTAGGTTGAAGCATTTGAAAGTGAGGTACTGTACCTCAAAACAAGACACTGTTAAATATTCTCCAAATGGTTCAATAGGACTGGTCTTGTAATACTCGATCAGGCTGGTAAGTGTATCATGCATTTCGGTGTCTCCTGTCACAATAAACTGCCCCTCCTTATTCTGGTTAATAACAAAGTGTCGACACCGATCACGTCCTCTGAAAGAAAGAAAAAAAGAAAACAGGTGAAATGTTTTGACTTTCCTTATTAAGATGCGGTTCTTTTTTGAATATTAGAACTACCAATCTCCTCAATTGCGATTAGGAAATACAAATAATTTACAGAATGATTTATAAAACCCTCTCCTCAGTGCCTCTCCTCAGTGAATGGTGTCTACTGTTAGAGCGTGTCTAAGCGATAGATCAGATGATATGTTGAGACTCACCGATATGACAGGATGTATCCTGTAGCTTTATCACTGAGGCGAATAAGGAAACAGCCCAATTCTTTATCTCTCAGATGATCTTCTGCATCCCTGTGTAATACAGTCCAGTTGAATATTATTCTTTAGAAACAACATTTTTATAAAACGTATAACACAGATGTTTAGAAAACCATACTTAGTTACGTTAGTTTGTAAGTTACACAAAAGAAAGAGGTGCATTATTCACCAAACAATATGGTATACAGTATAAATATACAAATTCAATAAGCTGCTACAGATAATACTGTCCAATCTTTAAAATGACTTTACAAGACTTACAGTTTTACAAGCAGAGTAAATTAAAACAAGGACATTTCCAGAACTTTGGCTTGGATGTGTTAGGCGTTTTAAAAATTAAGAAATGTAAATATTATATTCATTTCCATATCATTGCCTGTCCATAATTTCACTACTTACTTTAGAATGTCTAAAATGACATAAATCATTTTAAATTGAAATTGTAATTTTAAATTATTTTCTATTTTCTTTATTTCCCTTTCTCACTGTGATTCTTACTTTCTGCTGATGAAGCCCTGGAACCAGGCAGGAAAGTTGCCTTTGTGGAGGATGAGAGGAGCCTGGGTCTCGGTGAACCACCTGAGGGCCAGCTCCCTCAGTTTGCTCTTTGTGCTCTCCGGATGCGTATGCTCCATCTTCACACGATCCTGAACACGGTCACAGACCAGAGAATTCAACACAGGCTCTGAGCACATAATATTAAGTTCACTATGCGGCAGTGTGGATCTGGCACCCTAATTTGCCTACTTTCCACCTGATGCTTGCGGCTGTCTCGAAACGGTTTTGTTCCTGTTTATCTTGCCTGTGCTGGTAAAGACAAAGTGACTACTTTGTCTATAGCGACACTAGTTTTGGGAATTTGGTTTTACACAATGTACTAAATCTAAAATTGAACACAAATATAAATATGTAGTATGATGATTATTGTTGGTCTGATTTATGTACACAAATAAACACAAGACATGTGTGGCAATGTATTATGGAAATGTTTTACATTGAGGGTTCATTAACTAACACTAAAATAAACTCCAGTATTAATACACCATGTTTTAAAATCAACATTGTATATTAGCACATGGATTAATTAATGTATGTTTAATTAAATTCACAAAGGTTAATACATGCATGTTCTAGCTCTCCACAGGTAGGTTGATTGTAATCTAAGTCGGTAACCTAGTGAACCTGTGTTAATGTATTCACTGATAGAGACTTCAAAGCACTTTTGTACGACGCTCTGGATAAGGGAGTCTGACAAATGCCGTAAATGTAAATAGAAATGTAAATGGAAAGGTATCAGTAATATGTCCACCCAAATGATCAGTTACATAATGATGAGGACGAAATAATGGAATGATTTTAATACATTTTAACAATTAACTACACAAGTTAAAAATGAATGAATTAAATTTCCACAAGCTTTAAATGCAGTGGTATCATTACTTATGATGCGTTCATGGGTTAATAATTATTCACTAATCCAGTAAAATATTTTTAATTAAGGGAACATTAATATAAAATGTTAGCTTAATGTACAGATGTTATACATAAAACCAAACATCAGTCAAACATTTAGAAAACCATTATAATGTGCATTGCACTCAATTCTGATATATAATAATGCATTACTCTCACTCACTCATCTCTCACTCATTTTCTACCGCTTATCCGAATAATGCATTACCTTCATGAAAAATAACAGGCAGGTCTGGATCCTGTGTGGCCTCTTCTGCTCCACTGAGCGTTCACAAGTGACACGTGTAAGCTGAGTTTTGCAACAACTCTGTCCAAGGCACCAGAAAG
The DNA here is from genome assembly GCF_022655615.1 of Tachysurus fulvidraco. Classification (NCBI taxonomy): domain Eukaryota; kingdom Metazoa; phylum Chordata; class Actinopteri; order Siluriformes; family Bagridae; genus Tachysurus; species Tachysurus fulvidraco. The sequence continues at coordinate 9,853,234 of NC_062527.1, forward strand.
CTAATGAGCACAAAACATGAGAGGATTAATATATTAATTATACAAGTTTACTTTAATTGATACTAGCAGCTCCTCAGCTGCTGTTGATTTCCAATGGCAATGATGAACAGGTCATAAAAGAGGTACTGTAGAAGTATCAGTTTCATAAGCACCTGATTGATTGAATACATACATACATACATACATACATACATACATACATACATACATACATACATACATACATACATACAAAGTTGAGATTATATGGTTTATGGTTTATGGTAATAAGAACATACCATATAAGGAAATTATACCTATATATTCTGCACTTCATGTGCTGACATTAAATTTGTAGTAATAACAAAAAATTATAACATTTATACACAATTTATTCCAAATGCTTTATTCTTACAAATAACCTAAAAAAAAACTGAACAATGGAGACGTACCTGTTGGGGAATGTTGCCGCATGTGGTTTGATTTGAGTCTCATATTGCTCAAGACAGATGTTCTATTCAGCTGCTTCAGAGGGAAAAGGCGTTCTAAAGGTGTACAGACAGTTACAATATTGATATACATTTACATTAGACACCTTCCATGGTGACTGGAAAGTTCAGGGGCAAAAAACTGAACAGCTCATGGTGGTTTGAGTGAGAGTATGAAAAGGAAAAAAAAGACAGACAGACTCACACAAACACACACACACACACCCACACCACACATGTAGATCTAAGGGTTTTCACAAACTTCAAGTTTCCTGAAGAGAAATGGAATTGAGCAGGCAAAGGAAAGAATTGCGGTCTCCGGGTGTTCACGTACAGTGCAGCTGCTGCAAGCAATAGACGATGATACCCGTCATTTCCTGTAGGATAAATTGTAATGGTTATTAATTTTAGAGCAGCTCAAAGCATTATACAAACATTACTAAATATGTTTTAAGGATGTTCACTATATGTATATTGTGAATAAGGCCTGGGGTAAGCAGGCACATACAGTAGCAGGCACAAAACTACAATATACAGGCGATTTTATACATTGGTTATACACTGGTTTATACAATTACTGGTGTCATATTTTTGTCATATAGGGCTTTTATCAGCTTTAAATATTTAGAGTATCAATGTCTGATCATCTGCAACAACATCAAATGAGTCAGAAGGCTCCATGCCACAAGGCCACAGTATCTACATATCTACAGTAATCCTGTATAGGCATTAGTGATTATAACTGACTTTCACTATACTGTATGCATGAACATTTCAATGAAGTGCAAATTTACCTTGATCAAACAAAGAAGAAAATATATCTAAGTGTATAAGGAATGCATACATTTATTTCCGAAATTTCCCCCAAACTGACATGAATTTCCCAAAAAAAATTTCTACTCTGTGTATTCCACTGACGAAATTCCTCTTGGGCACATACACACACACACACACACACACACACACACACACACACACACACACACACACACACACACACACACACACACACACACACACGCAGTTACCATTAGAGTGTTTACTGTAATGTTGAAGTGCTACATCATGGTTAGTCTGCGTGTCTTCTGAGTGTTAAAGTGACCTACCTTTTCCCCGCTGTGAGTGGGACACTTAGAATCTACAGAGCTGATGTGTCACAGGTTTCACCTTAAGCTCGCTAAGCACTAAGACACACCCACATACAAGCAATTCAACCCTGGGGTGGAATTACAGCAGATTTTACCCCAACCTCAAAACTGGGTCTATGTTACTTCTCTACAGTGGTGTCTTCATTTGTAATTCTTTGATGATTCACAATTGGTAATCACTGTGTGATATACTGGTTCCCACCAGACAGCAATGGTAAACAGGAAAGATCTGGGAAGTACAGAAAAGTGTAAATGACCGAGAATAATATCTCACAGGTTTTGTACACTGATTTACAGGTTTTTGTACATTTTTACCGGTAAGGATTTAAACAATATCGTGTTAATTCTGTGATTCATGGAAATCATTTTAAAGTGCAAAGGCAACAAGTTTAGTGAATCATGGCAATGTACGCCTAAGCTTTACTGTTGCTTATACTGACACAAAACCCACTTTTCCTTCTTCTATTTGAGTCTATTCACACTTTACATATGGTGTAATGCCTACAGAACATTACATCATTATAATTTTTATAACTAAAAGATGAAACATTACATCATACACATTACTGAAAAATCAGAAATGTTTTTTTATTTTATATCTGTTGAAGACGGTTCACTAAATTAGGTCACAGTTGCTTTCTTTTCCTTTTGACAGATGTCAAAGATGTGATAGAAGGACGTGTTGGTTCGTCAGAGAATCTTGCATATGAGATGCGCTTGACATTTTTGAAAGGTCACATGTCATCTAAAACTAAAACTAATAGCACAGCAAAGCTGTTATGTATACATTGGCTCAGCAAAGGATAGAATTTCACTAGACAGAAACATACAAGAAAAGTTGTTGGAATGCAGAGTGGAAATGATATACAGTATCTCAATATTTTACAGGTTCCGAGAAGATTCATTCTAAACAAAAACAGTATAAAACAACATTTAAGCCTTATTTCTTGAAATGAAATTGTGAAAATTTGTTCTCAGTTCATTTCTTTTTATTTGGAATCTAGATTCCTTTTGTATTTGTATAATTCATACCATAAAGGTAACAGTTGAATTTCTAACAGGTGCCACACACAATATGTTTACAAAAATACATCTGTGAAACAGGAAACCAACGTGTTTCCCTTTCTAAACGTCTTGGGTCTGACATAAACAGCTCATGCAGCAGCAGATATCAAACAGAGACTGATAGTAAACTTTATGACATGCTGGAAATAAATTGTTTAACTAATCAAAACAAGGTACACTTGAATGGATCACTAGAGGGCAAATTCATAGCCTCTTCTCAATCATTTTGTGAGATCCCTTAGTCTACAAAATGAACAGAACATCAGTCTCAGAACATCAGTCTACATAAACACGGATCCAAAAATGTATGCTTTAGTTGTTGACCTATTGCATTTTAATGATATAGCTCATAGGATTGTGAAGGTTCTCTTTAGAATGAGGGGCGTATCAAGGCTCATGAATTCCTATTTTTTTAAGAGTAATTAAATATACAAAACAGCACTTGTATTACTACATTGTATCATGGCTGTTTTTCCTTTGTCAATATTACCACTGCGATTTCTTTAGACAGTTTACAAAAATGTGGAAACATTTAAATGTTAATGTTAATATTTGTGGTGCTTTAATGTTACTTTATTACTTCAATAACAGCAGCAACATTATTACTACTACTATTATTGTTATTATTATTATTAGTATTATAAATAAAAACAAAAAACAAACAAACAAACAAAAAAACAGAGCTGGCCATGTCAGTTTTGTTTTAAACAATCTTGGCCTGATGTTACACAGCTCTTTTGCTCCCCCTACTGGTACACAATGGCTGTTTTTATTATTATTATTATTATTTTATTACTACTTGTTTCCCCTTTTCATCAAATAAACGTTTAACAGTAAACATGTAATAAAACTGAAATAAAATGTCATACATTTAAGGTGATTAAAAATACATTCTAGTTTTATAGTACTTGGGTTATATATTATATACCCATATTATGTTTGGTATATAATGTAAAATATTAGGCAGGTCAAATCTCTTCCATATACATTTTGCTCATTAGACCGACACTTAAATCGACAGAGCCGATAATGATCTAACTGAATAAGTAGTTTGGCAATGTTGGGATTTGTTTTTAGAACCTGTCAGTAGCCCACACGCTCAACCACCTCCCCGGGTTTACGCATGCGTAAAAACCCAACGCGCACTACTGTACCAAGTAGTTTTTTGGGTAAACTAGTACGCCTACTATGTAGTAAGTTAGTGTGCGCTTTTTCCCTGTCCTTCTTCCGCACTACAATTCCCGCAAGTCTTTGCCGCACCACAAGAATGGACGACGAGTCATGTGGATGAAAACACCACCGTGCATCCGCCGAAGTGAAAAGTTTGGAGAAAGATGCGCGAGGAGGAGGATGACACCGCCGACGCGACTCCTGCGAGGAGTTCGCGCTTTTTCCCGACCAAGTCTGTAGACGTGGCCGAGTGCGATGCCGCAAAGGATCACGCGCCCAAACTGTGCGGCTACCTGAACAAACTGGTAAGCAAGGGGCCTCTGAAGGGATTCAAAACGCGCTGGTTCGTCTACGACCCGAGGAAGTGTTACTTGTATTACTTCAAGACACCTCAGGACGCTCTTCCTCTTGGCTACATCGAAATCGCCGACGCTTCCTTTACCTACGAAGTGGAAGGAGAAGAAGGGCTGTTTGAGATCCGCACCGCTGGAAAAGAGTTCCTCCTCAAGGTAAACTTCATAACAAACCAAACCAAGGCTCGTTAGCTGTGTGATTGTTAGCCTTCTGAGAGCTTCCACTGGTCTTTAAATGCGCTACATCTCCAAATTAGGCGTTGTCAAGTTAGCCTGTTGAGCACAAATACGCATTTATACAATCAGTATATGGTTCATCATGCCAAGTACCAGTGGTTTCTTTTCTGTCTTACATCAGGTAGAACTCCCCTCCCACCCTCTCTAAACATAAACAGACGTACAAGGTTCAGTTCAGTCCACATGAGAAAACCTGACAGTGTGCCACTTAGTTTTTCACTTTATTTAGAAAACATCATTCAACAGTTTTGACCAACACATACACAAACAAAAATGGAGATTCCCAAAAATCCAACAGAGTCTGACCAGTTACTAGCAGACAAATCCCAGGCCGAGCTCCTTGTGCTGCTGGAACAATTGTTTACCAGCTGGTGGAAAGGAAACAATTACTGAATTATCTCTACTTGTTTAACGAAATAACACAGAATTTAGTGAAGTAATAAGCAAGTTGGAAAATCCGAAGGGTGGTCCTAAAAGTTCTTAAAGAATATTTATATAGCAGTTTGAAAGACTAGATGCACACTTTTGAACTTGCATAATATGTCTGCAGTGAAAATGCTGTGAAACCTAACTCACTAAATTCCTTGTTGTAATAAATGACATTTCCTTGGTCCTAAGGTTAATCTTTGGCACTCCGCTGTATATACTATACCTGCTTTAGTTTTATACTTTTACCTAATTACAAAATAGATGACTAAATACATCTGAAGACGTTCTGCAGGTCTAACCACACTAAAAGAGTTCATATAAATTCTAGAAGACTGAGCACATTTAAGGAATCTCTTAGTCACCCCATCAGATGGTTTCTCCTTACAAGGGTACAAAGAAACATCTTTGATTTGCTACACAAATGTTTAAAAAATGCATTAGACTTTCAGGCATTGTACTTGTTTTAATAAACAATTTTAGACAGTTTTTTGATAGAAGGGGTCCAACTATGTGAAACAACAGCTTTGAATAGTGTTTAAAGTTTGTAAATTTAAACTTCACCAAATTCATTGTGGTCTTTGTGAGTGTTTCCTGGTCTTTCTCTACATGGGTTTCAGGATCTCCAGTTTCCTCTCACCTCCCAAAAACATGCGTCATAGAGAAGGCTTTTTTGCATGGTACCTGAACTTACATCAGCTCCAATAAAAATACAATACAGCTGCAAATATGTTTATGTCGAGATGGTTAGTGGAATTAGATGAAAAATGAAACCCACACACAGTGCAGCATTTAAGTAGCCTTTTGTCACAGATACAGTCTGTATTACAGAAATCACCATAGCACTCAGGCTGTACGAGACTCTGTGTGGAGAATTCAAGATTCATAAACGTGTCTAGATCTAACGAGAGCAAAGTGGCTAGATAATAGCAGAGTTGGAAATATAAAGCTTTGTGCTAGCTCATATTAAGACATCACCATATTGTATTATATCAAATTTGAATGTGTTTTGTCACATTCTTGCCATCTGTAATGTTCTCATTAGCATGCTATCAGTAAGAGGAGATATATTGAGATTGGACCTGGCCATAAGATTGATATTGTGGCCTCAAATTAGAGCTCTAAAGCACAGTAGAGAACAGTCGAAGAAAATGTACAGACTGTCTGCTTGATACTTTTTTTTTTTTAAATCTATCAATGCGAGTTTGGGTTTTTGTAAGCTGTGACCAACTTTAAACTGAATATTATGGAGTTGGCTTTGTTTTAGTTTTTTTTTTGTTTTTTTTAGGCTAACTTAGCAGAGTACACATCTACATCTCACATTAACATCTAAAAACTTTGTAAACTAGAACTGAGACTGAAACTGTTATGTTCAGGCTCAGTCATGCTCACGGCTGTCTGTGTTCCTCTAAAGCAGACACACCAGAGGCCAGTTCCATCTGTACTTCTATATTAGATAACATCTGTGTAAAAAGGAAAGAACAAATTCATCAGGGCTTCTACAGTCTGTTTGTACAAAAACACTTTTTTGTTCACAAGGCAAAACTCCTAACAACATCTGAATGTTGGGTCCAGTTCTATAGCACTGTAGAATACACACAAATGATCATATTACATAAGATTCCTATTTCCTATACAATTTCAAAAAAATTGCAACTAATTGTCTGTTGTAATTGAAATTGGAATCACAAGCCTCCCATTTAAATGTTAACTATTATTTAGTAAATTATGTATTTAGAGCTAATTAAATGCATAATAAATAATAGAGCTAATTACTATGTATTTAATATAAATATTAAGCATTTCCAAGAGCCCCTGGATTTTCAGTACATTAAAGGATTTTTGGGCTAAGAAATAAAGGTTAGGAATTTACATTATAATTATATTATGTCCCGTTTAGCTGTATAATTGTGGTTGATCATTAATTTCTTATTTTATTCATCTCCAGTAGCCACTTTATCCTGGTCAGGCCTGCAGTGTACCCGGAACCTATACTGAGAATACTGGGTACAAGGCAAGACACTCCTTCACATCTAGGGGCAATTAAGAATAGCCAGTCCATGTACTCGTATGCTTTAGTGAGATGGGAGAAAACTGGAAAACCTAGAGGAAAAGCATGCACACTAGGACAGACAGTAATAAACACTACCTGTTTCACAGCCATGCTACTTTAATGAATAATTGTGATTTCAATATTAAGCAAGGATAGTTTTCATTCATTTCAGCTGTTATCCTGCAAGCTCTGCTTGTGATGATGTCCGTTCAGTCCTTGAAAATTTCTCTTTCTCTGTGCAGGCACCCAGCAGGCAGGTGATGCAATACTGGCTTCAGCAGCTTCAGCAGAAACGATGGGAGTTCAGTAACATGCGAGGATGTGGCAACCGAGACAGCATGTGCTCCTCAACCATGCACTTTCCTCACACAGGCCTGGTGGCCAAAGATGCTGGTAAGGGCCTGATAAGTGCAGGCCATATGTACAGTAGTATAACGTGTAACTAACCCATACACACATGGTTAAACTTGGTTAAATCTATGACAACACATGGAATTGCTCCAGTTTTTCTGGTGTTACAAAACAGAGCTCCTCACGGCCAGGATGCGCTGTTGCAGCATGTGGGAAAGTTTTTGCTTGGCTCAGTATTGCTGTATTGGATCTCATCAGAACAAGAAGTGACTCAAATACTTCTGTGCTTACATTAAGTGGCTTAATGTTTAACAAAATAGATCTCTCTCTCTCTCTCTCTCTCTCTCTCTCTCTCTCTCTCTCTCTCTCTCTCTCTCTCTCTCTCTCTCTCTCTCTCTGACTCTTGCACTTTCTTTCAAAGTAGTTATTGTGAAGGAAGTTTATACGAATACACAGCAGGGTTGAACGCCATGTGAACATATGATGAAATAGTTCTGTAAATGAATTTGCACAATCTGTATACATATTGTTATTATTAGTCAAGATGGCAGTCTAGACTTTTGCAAGAAACTTTTGGTTAACATTAACCTCTTGATTTGCCTGTTTTTTATTATTCTGTTTTATATTTCTTGTAGAGGTTTTGAGGTAGTGTAGCCATTGCTTATCATTGTTTACTCAGTCACACACCTGTTAAACAATGTTGGCATTAGTAACCAGCTTTTATGTGCTACAAGGACTACATTAAGCAATTTAGAGAGGTCATGTAGTCAGTGGGTTGCAGTGAAAGTTAAGCCTTATTTTTTTCAGGAATCCTAGTTATGTGTATTGTGTTTCAGATACACTGTCCCCTGAGCTACCTAATGAAACTATGGAGAGTGCACGCAATGATTTCACAGAGGAGGCAGATGCTAACTGCTTGGTTGGCCTCCAGATGGCAAGGAACCAAACAACACATAATTTTTCTTTTCGACAGTGGGGCACTGAACTGAGGTGAGAACCTGTGGGAGAGTCACATAGAAGGCAAAAGTAGAGTAGCCTTTGTATTTGTTTCCTAAAGGTAATTGTAATAGATTAAACCTTTGAAATGTACACAAGTCATTTATGGGTACATTGTGTTGCTGATGATATGATGAACAACAAGAATAACAGTAAAATTTAGAGAATTTCTTTTGTGCAAACACAGAAGAATAAAAAAAAAAGCATGTAACTTAATTCATGTCTTACCCATGCAGTGTTCTTTTTAAAATGAAATCTTAGTAGATACTATGATATTGGGCTGTACTGGTTGTAGTATAGGTGTAACTAGTAAGGTGTAGTCTTTGGTCTTTTGTCAATGTTATAAACCTCCTTCACCTTTATTTATACAGCATTTTCATTATTAGTTTGGTCCCACCAGTAAATTCTTTATAAATATTTTTACAGTCACTTAACTGTTGTGTTTTTCTAGTAATGTCTTTGCGTATCTATAAATGTAAATATCTATGTCTTTGTATCATCACAGTTTGTTTTCCACAGATGCAAAGATTTGCCCAGTTTTGAGATTGATGTGAGACAGAACAGTGAAAGTACAAATTTGTTGAATGTTCAGGGACTGAATATCATATAGTTTAAACCATGATTTAAATATAATGGGAGTGATTCAGATTCACACACCTAAAGTTACTGTAAGGCCTGAAATGTTGGATGACTGACATATTAGTCAGCTAGCAATTATACCCTGAATTTTTCAAACCTTCCCACTCCTATCTGTAGGTATGGTTAAGTGTTTATAATTGACAGAACAAGAAAGGTTTGTTATTTGTAGACAGAAAGAGATTTGGAAGATTTGTGTATATTGTGTACATTTGTGCGTGTATACTGACTTTTCTTTTTGGCTCAGAGAGAGATTAGAAAAGAGAGATTATATTAACTCTAACCACATGTTTTATCCTGCTAACATGATTGTTTCTTTTTTATTACATTGTCTCATCTGTTAGTATATATTTAGGATGTATCTGAATTAAACCTTCTCTGATTAACACTGAAACATAGTGAAACTTTGTAGTTATCTTCAGTAAACTGTGTGACTGGTGAAGGGGATCTGTACAACCCAGCTTTTGTTTATGCAAACCTTTGCACACATGATGACCGAAATAATGTTTCATATTTGATGTCATATGTTCTCAGTGCTAAACCTTATTTACTGCTAGTGTAGAGAGCACCAGTGAGTTGCAAAATGTATTACTGAATTAATTGGAAGTAGGCCTAGCAGATATGAGACATATCAAATTGTTTTTATCACAATATATAGTGTAACATATCAACATATCAACATACAATGTAAATGTGCTAACAAAGTATCAGGATAAAAAGTAATAAAATTACTATATCAAAGTTTTATATATATATTTATGCTCATTTTTAGAGCCGGTGTATTTTTTGTATCACCCTGAGTTGTTGCATTAACCACAACAATTAATTTCGGTCATCTTCTCTCTCTCTCTCACACACACACACACACTCCTCACTCACTCACTCATATATATACACACACACACACACACACACGCACGCACACGCACGCACACAAACATTACCTCAGGCACAGTATGTCTCATTTGCGGCCCAACCGAGGAGGAGAGAGCAGACGCAGTGTGTTTTATACACCCACCAATGAGGAGTGGGAGATGGTGGATCCCCCGACTAAGGACACTCCAGAACCTAAACCTCCAGCTGAGAGTCAGCGCCGTGAAAGCCCTTCACACCTACACAGACGTGAGAGACTGTCTTCATCATTTGCTGTTCTTTCTGATAAAATAAAACAATACTTAGAATTTCTTTCCTCCTGCATATTTTTACATGTCTTACAAGTTTTTATTTTTATTTTTGAATGAACCTTTCAAGCCTTTAAGGTTTTGTTTCTTGGCCCAGACTCCATCGGCTCAGCGTTCACGTTTGATTTCCGGAAGCGTCCGTTCCAGAAGAACTTGGTTAAATCGGGCCACAATGCAGAGACGTCACCGGTGGAGTTTAATGGCAGTAAAGCAGTGGAGCTGCAACTACGTCTGCACAGCCAAGAGGAGGAGTTGAGGCGCATGCAGGAAGAGCAGAACCACCTACAAGATGAGCTCAGTAGTCAGAAGGTATGGGAGGGAGACAGAGGAATGGGGAATTCCTGTGTGTTTGACTGTGTGTGACTGTGTGTGACTGTGTGTGACTGTGTGTGACTGTGTGTGACTGTGTGTGACTGTGTGCGACTGTGTGTGACTGTGTGCGACTGTGTGCGACTGTGTGCGACTGTGTGCGACTGTGTGCGACTGTGTGCGACTGTGTGCGACTGTGTGCGACTGTGTGTCTGTGCAAAGTCTAGTTCAAATTCCAGTTCATGTAATGTGCAACTCACTGGTGATAATCCCATTTTTAATAGTGTCTGAAAAGATTTTAATGCAAATGAATGTGACCGATATGTCTGTATTATGCTGAGAAATTATGTAACGTGGGGTTCAAATAGACCTAGAGATGGTTGTTTATTTTATTTAGATTGTATTTAATGCACCAAGGTTTAGATACAAAAAGAGATTGATCAAACTTTTTAAACACGTTTGTCATTTTTGCATTTCATTATAATTGGTTCTGTATGTATTCCTTAATAAAACATAGAGTCTCAACATCACCCCTATTCTTTTAGCTCCTGCTAGACAGTTTGTCAGTAGAGGTTTATAGTTGAGTTGATTGAGATCATGAGACCATTGCATCATTTACCCTTCTAGTTTAAGTGTTTTTCTTTCTTAGTCAGCACAGATTGTACACAGAAACCACTAGAGAAGACAGTGGTAATTGAATTGGTCAGCACATCTGCAACAAATTAAGGTTTATTCTCATGAACTTTGGCTTCAGGAGACCTTGATCAATCACAGAGAAGTCACTGTGTTGCTCCTATCAGCTCATTCAGTGTGAGTGGACTATGTCATGGCACTCTCTGAGCCTATAGCCAGAGGAAATAGTCTGATTAAGTCTGATCTCTCCCATTAGGAACTAGTGCGTCTCCTCCAGCAGACTCTGAGGACTGCTCAATGTGAGCGCTGGTCAGGAGAGATGGACATGGCCGGGGCATTATCTGAGCGAGATAGCCAGATCCAGGCTCTGTGTGGTCACATGGAGAGACTGGCACTGGAGAAAGAGAGCTTGCAGCAGGAGCTGAAGGGGTTAAAGATCAAAGTGGGAGAGATTAATGATCAGTTAGGCATGCTAATGGAAACCATCCAGGCCAAAGATGAGGTCATCATGAAGCTGTCACAGCAGAGCCAGGAAGGGAGTACAGAGGCCGTTGAGTGCAGCTCTCCTTCATCGCGGGACCTGCAAGAGCTCCAGCAACTGAAGGTAAGCAGACATGTTAACATTGAGGTTAAGTTACTGTTCGAAGAGTGTTGTATAGATGCTGCAGTATGTATGGTACTATTAAATCTGTGCATAAATTAAGCATGCCGTGATATAAATTTATATTCAGTATATACAGATTTGAACCAACTATTTCATTAGACAGCATTTCATTTAGTAGATGTGAGGATATTAGACAATATTTTGCACTCATTGGAACAGAAATATAAAAATAACAGAGTGCACACGGGTTTTCTTTTTTTTTTTTTTTATGAGTATGAACATTATGTAAGTCATATGTTGTGAATGCCCATCATTAGATTTCAATTTGTTTAAACACTGGTGGTAAACTTTGACTCTTCATTACCATGACCAAAACTTCAGTTCAGGGAATATCTTTTGGAAGAATGGTGTTCTTCCATCCAGCAACATTTTAGAGATTAGTAAAATCTGTTCCAAGGTGCATTTAAGCTGATTGGGCAAAATTTGAATGCCACTGGCCAAGCAATTTATTAATTAGGCCAAGTGTGTTGACACACACAACGAATTTAATTCCAGCTGTTTATGACTTTCAAAAGTACAGATATAATTAACACTATACTAAACAGGACAATACAGACGATGTGATACAATATAGGCAGTATGAGTATTAAATATGAAGACACTTGATGTTGGATTTATCTTTAATTTTTTACCCATTGTCCATCTATTGGAAGGTCTTCATAAAGGCATTTTAACAATAAATCTTCAATTTTTTTTAAATAGTTTAATAATCTACATCAATATTGAATAGCCTGTTAAATGATTTTGTGATCCTGAAAGGTTCATCCCATGTTATTTTATGTTATTCATCCCAGTTTTCTAGAACCATTGGCAAGTAGATCTGTACAATGTTCACTTCATAAACATTCCTGGTTGTTCTGGTGTTTCAGGACAGCCTTCAAGGCTACAAATCCCAGAATAATTTCCTGAACAAAGAAATCCTTGAATTGACAGTGTTACGAAGGAATGCTGAAACTAGGGAGAAAGTCCTGGAGGCGAAGGTAATTGCATTATTGTATTATTTTTACCAGTACAGGAAGTTACAGGGAAAATCTTGATTTCTTCTGCATATTTTAGACTCTAGTTTGCCTTTTTGTTGATTCAGTATTGTATCACTTCCCACTTAAAGTGGAAGCATCTGTAAAGTCATTTTGTCTTACTGTCTACATCTTTGCCTTCTTTAATCTGAATATTTTCTTTGGTCTGGATGCAGTACAGTGCTCTGGAAGCCAAGCTGTGCCAGGTGGAGAGTAAGTACCTGGTGCTCCTGCAGGAGGTAAAGACTCCGGTGTGCTCCTCATCCGAGCAAAGCCCAAGCGTAGATCTCATATCTAGGCTGCTGGAGGATGCTCTGCAGGTGGAGAGTTCTGACCAGCAGGAGCACACGATTCTCAAGCCCCATCCTGTCAGGTAGAACACCATTATGAGAGCAAATAAAAACACCAAAAGTCAGGTCTTTTTGCTTGGCTGTTCAACTAGTAGCCAAAACAGCAGTAATAGACTGTTCCTGTAATAGTTGTATGACTGTATGGTAGAGGAACAAGAACTTTTCCAGGCACTACAAAAATAAACTGCTGTTTTTATGTTCTTATTGTAATTTCTACTCAATTTTCACACCGAAGTATAAATTAAGCCTTGTATCTCACAGCTTTGAAGGCACACAGTTTTCAAATTTGTTATTTATTCAACTAAAACTACAAAACATTTTCAAATACAAGATGAAATTAAATAGGCTTACAAATGTTGCCTTAAAAATTATTACAATATATAAAAAAAAGCTTATTTAAAGTCAACCGTTTTAGTATGAAGTGACGTTACTGAAAAAAATCATGCTTGCTTTAAAATTTAAGACACGGTGTAGTGCTGAAATTACATGGGGAAAACGCACCAAGCATGCACAGCAGTCACTCGCTAACTTATTCAGAGAACTGAAATTCTTGTAACATGTATCTATGTACACATTCGTAATGTGTAATTCATTTTAAATGAAATAAATGTTCTGATGATGTAATTGCTTCCTCATTCCCAGTGAGTACGATGTGTATGGCTTCAAAACCGTACCGGAGGAGGAGGATGAGGAAGAGAAGCTGGTAGCCAAAGCTAGAGCTCTAGAGCTCAGGTGTCTCTCTCTGACTGACCAAGAAGTGTCTATTGGGGTGAAGTGGGAAAACTACCTGGCTAGTATCATGAATAGGGAGATGGTACGCTCTCCAGAGCTGAAAGCCTTAATCCGCAGTGGTGTGCCTCATGTGCATCGCTCCAAAGTCTGGAGCTGGTGTGTTAATTTCCACGTGAAGAAGATCCGTGAGTGCCAGAAGCCAGACTACTATGAGAGTCTGTTGTGCACAGCAAGGGAAAAATCTAACCCAGCTTCTAAACAGATTGAACTGGACCTGCTGCGCACACTGCCCAATAACAAGCACTATGCCTCACCTTCAGCTGATGGCATCCAGAAACTCAGAAATGTGCTGCTGGCTTTCTCCTGGAGGAACCCTGACATTGGCTACTGTCAGGGACTTAACAGGTAAGCAAACAAGACTGCTTTTCTCTAAAATAGTTATAATAATGATGATAATGTCATAAGGTAAATAGCACCTTTTATATACTGGTAATGTAGCCTAAAGTAAATGTTAAGGCATCACAAACAAAAAGCTATTCAGTTACCAAATAATGAGTATAATAATACAAAATATGAAATAATGTGTGTATTATGTAGGAGGGTATCATAGTATAAGCAAAATAAATTGAACAATAAGTTATGGTAAAAATAAACACATCTCTTTTGATTTTTAAGCTGCTATTTTTATATATTGTTGAATTAATGAAAATAGTGATGTAGTAAGTGCCCCACAAGTGGCTACAATTATTTTAAACTGTTTTTGATTTTTGATTTGATTAAACATGATTTTTTCCCCTTCTGCTCCCTAAACCTTTAAGGCTAGCAGCCATAGCTCTTCTCTATCTGGAGCAAGAGGAGGCTTTCTGGTGTTTAATCACCATTGTGGAAGTTTTCATGCCACGAGACTATTACACCAAGACGCTACTCGGCTCACAGGTACTATTAAAAGCCACTGTTGGTCATTTTGTTTCTTATTTTGACTGAAGAATCTCAGAAGTACTGCCTGGAGTAGAACACAGTAACAGTCTACTGCATGTGACTTTTAAATGACTATGATTCATTAGTTCTGTAGGTGTTTTTTTTGTAATTCCCATGATTCTGGATGTTTTTGCAGTATGTAATGTAGTCATTGAGTACAGTGAGCTCACCTCTTGAACTTGAACTTGAGATAGAGATCTAGATAACCTGATTTTTGTGTTAGGATTCAGTTTGGGGGAAACAGTGAGTCATCGCTGTGCATCATAACTAAGGCCAGGATATGTGATGATGCGATGTAATCCAGAGTATAAAGGAAGATTTAAAAATTCAGTACTTAAATTAAAAATGTGAAATATGATCCACAGTGGTAATATATTTCTTTTTTTTTTAGCCATGGTATTAGCATGGATTATGAAGTAATGTGTCTGTGTAATGCTGTTTTTTGAGGGAACTTCACCACCAGTTGATTTGGCCAGAAACCAATCATTTGTTACAGTGTGACTTAAGCAGTATAACAGTGCTGAAAAATGCAATACTGCTTATCAGCATCTTGGTTTATTGTTTCATATTTTTTTCCCCCCGAAAGATTCATAGGAACAAAGCAGGTATTCATAAACAACATATTCCTAATTTCTCAGAAACCCTCCTTCCTTCCCTCCATGCCTCTTATTATCTGACCATCATGCCCATTTAAGAAATAACATGAATTTAATGCTGTGATGGTGAGGAAAGATGTAAAAGACAATTAAGTAACAAGATTGCAAACTGATAAAGACAGGAGATTGCAGATGGATCACAGAAATCATTACTCATTCTTCCTTTATGTTTTGCTTTCTCTTTTACAAAATAAATGGTCAGTCCCAAAGCACTTTGTGCTCTGAATGAGCAATTCTTCTTTTTTGTATACGATTTTGTATACAATATTTGTGTAGCCTCAATAATGAAGTGTTTCAAATGAGTTAATCCCTCAGATCTCAAGTTTTGTTTTTAGTGGTCGGAAGATTTAGCATTCCTGTAGATTCTGAATAAAATGTTTTGGGGTTTTTTTTCGGAAAAAATACATCCCTATTCCATGACATTGTTGTCCAGTCTGATATATGACTATTTTTTTTTTGGTGCTAATGTAGTGAATATGCTAGATGTATGGTGGCCAGCATTTTAAGCAGTATATTTTTCTGGTCTACAGGTGGACCAGCGTGTGTTTAAGGACCTGATGAGTGAGAAGCTGCCAAGACTTCATGCACATTTTGAGCAGTATAAAGTGGACTTCTCCCTAATCACCTTTAACTGGTTCCTGGTGGTGTTTGTAGACAGTGTGGTCGGTGACATCCTCTTCAAAATATGGGATGCTTTTTTTTACGAAGGACCCAAGGTAAGATTGACGATCTGAACATATTTAGATCCAAGTGTAGCACTGACAAAGTAAAGAATTGGGCATGTTTGGCATATGACATTAAAATTCTGCTATTACATTATAGATACTAACTAGAGTATGTAAGGCATGGTCTGTGATTAAACAAGCACCTAATAATTTACACATATCATTCAGCTGGCAGATTCATTATAAACAAATAAATAATTTTATTGCCACATGCCTGTTATAAAATTTGTCTGTGTGTTTTATCACTAAATCAAGTATCATGGCAGTGTTTAGTTGCTGGTGAGCAAGGCAATGTGAAAGGCGAAGGATTTGAGCCCCCTGCTAGGGAAACAATTTATATCTTTTCACAATAACATTGGTATATAGATAAAATTTATAGCACAACTAAAGCTTTTTGATTGCAAAACTGACATAATAAAAAAATTCTTAAAGCGTGTCTCCGTTCATGTTTGTGTCTACTGTCATATGAGCACACCAAAACAAATGGAAATTTAATAATAAAAGAAGACTTAACATACATTTCTAACTAAATTTAACCATATTAATATTTAAAATATAAAAAAAAGTATGGATATCATACCAGTAACGTTCTCCTAATGTCACACCCAGTGTACCAGTTGGTGTGTGCGCACACATTAAATTTTATATACTGTATGTCTGTGTTCTATGTACTATGAAGTCACCAATTAACATGAAAAATATACAAAATAGTTTTTTGTGGACACTTTTCTAACAGAGCATTATACTTAAAAAGCAAGTGGTTTGAAATGAGTCAAAGAACAGATATCTGACAGCTGATACATGAGGCTGTTTAATAAGGTGCACTAAAATTTCTGTGGAACACAACATTTCTGTGGAAGTTTGCACAAAGTAGCAATAAATGTAATGCGACGTAGGCTTTGGTCATCTGATTACACTTTCATGTTTTTATGGCTTGATTTATGTTTATACCTGTTTGTGGGTAATAATAGTCTAATGGTTAAGGTGTTGGACTACTGATCGGAAGGTCATGAGTTAGAATCTCAGATTCACCAATCTGCCACTGCTGGGCCCCTAAGCAAGGCCCTTAACCCTCAATTGCTCAGTTGTATAAATTGAAATAAAAGAAAAATAATAATAATAATAAATGTAAGTCATTGTGGTCTGTGAGTGTCTGTCAAATGCCAGAAATGTAAATGTGAAGGTTTCATACCTGTGTGTTATGGCAGATATGCACTTACGTAAGGATTGAAATATTAACATTCACTGATGATGGTCTTTACTTGTTCAGTTATATATGTCTAACATATAAACACACCACCTACAGATGAGAAACATTATTGCTAATGATCCCATTTAAGGCACATTAATGATATTTTCCCCCCTCTTCTAAAACTTAATCAGTTAATCTGTTTATCATCTCTTACACATATCTGATTATTAAAATTGGGCATATTTCTTTCACTTTAACTATGTCAGTTGACTCATGTTACAGATGATCATAGTTCTGATAAAAACAAAGTTAGTATTGACTGATGTTTCCAAAGAATTTGTACACCGTAACTGAAAACAAAACAATTACAAATAGAACGCCTTAGTAAATAAGCCCGCATGAGTGTGTTTAAATAGTAGCAAAAATTCCAGCGTAAAGTGGAATTAACAAGAACCAAGTGTTCTTCTGAAGTAAATCTACACGATAGTTCAGATGAGGTTACATAAAGGCAGAATGTATTCATCTTATTTACAGTATGGGTTAACAGAAGCTCTTTAGAAACACTTTTTTGTTTTCTTTGACCACTTCTACACCTGTACACTGCATTGATCTATATCTTTGTCACTCGGAACTCGGATTCTTCTGAAGAAGTTTTTCCTCTTTTTCTTTGAGATTTTCTTTGCCACACTTATTCTGGCACACTTAGTATGAATCTAACCGTGCTTCTCAATTCAGTTAACTGTCCGTCTCAAATAGATTCTGAGATCAGAATTAGTGTGTATGTTAAGTAGACCAAAGTTACCCCGATGGTCTGCTATTTCGAGTAGATTTTGGAAGTGGATTTGTGGACACTTTTTCAGCTAATATTGTCTACAGCTACTTCAAGTCAAATCAATAGGTTCTAATTGTCTTTTTGACTATATGATGCATTAAGTAGAGAAATGATACAACGTTCCTCAAGGGCCATGGCGCTACTTAGACACAGTCCTACACAATACAATGAAGGGCGAGAAAATAAAATTATAGGTAGGGTCTCCGATATTTGAGAAATGCTTCAGAAAACTGAAAAAAACTGAAAGCTACACAAAAATCAAAACAAACGTGTAGCCAATGAGCAGTAAGGGGCGTGTCTTGTCAATATGCAGCGGAGAGAGTGTTCAGTGCGCATGTGTGACATTAGCAGAAAGCGGTTTTAACATTGATGTGGAGGATAAAAACAAAGAAAGGCTTACGATAAGGCCAGAAGTAGGACCCGTGTTAATATAGGCTCAGCTTTCCAGCGCTGCAGAGAACTGAAAGAGTGGGAATTTGGCCGCATATTCACAGATTCGAGTTTTCCGAGTCTCGTGAGCTAAATGCTGTTACTATACAAATAACACCTTTCTATCATAGTAATGTAGAGAGGCAGCTACAACCGCATTTTGCAAGTAACAGCATTTAGCTCAGGAGTTATTGACTCGGGAAACTCGAATTTGTGAATATGCACACATGCGCACTGAACACTCTCTCCGCCCATATTGACAAGACCTGCCCCTTTCTGCTCAGTGGCTACACGTTTGTTTTGATTTTTGTTTTGTTTGGTTTCCTAATGTAGTTTTCAGAAGCATTTCTCAAATATCGGAGACCCTACCTTTAACCTACCCACACCTGCATGTGTGCCAGACGAGCCAGTGCAAACAGAAAATACAATAGAGATACATAAAATAATGCCGACCAGTATACAGTATGTTTGGTTCTGCAAACAAGGGAAAATAAGAATGCTATTGTTTTGTGAACATACGTAGTCATACGGCATCAGCAGCTTATAGCAGCATGTAAATGTGATGTGTAAAAAAAAAGTATGTAGCAGCGCTGTGTGCGATGGAGGAGGAGTTTTGAGATTGTTTTGTAACATTTAAATGGTTATGAATGGAATGAAGGGATTGGTGAATGACATTATACAGTGTGAATCTCATAAGGGGTAATGAATGAAGAAAAGCTGAAATGCAACAAGGAGTTGATAGTGACAGTGAGCATAACTAAGTGACATTTTCTTCAGCCACATGACGTATTAGGGTGTACCAGTATTTGCATGCTCTTTTTCTACACAAAAAGATATGTTTTCTTTACAAAAATAGGACCCATTTTCAGTGCATAAGTGGACAAATCGAGATACAGCATAAATCTGGATTTCTGTGAATCTGCTTTGTGGAAATGCCTGGTGTTTAAAATGTTATACAATCTAGTTATCAAGCTATTAATTATATATCACTGCAAAGGCTCTTCAATGAAAACCTACCCCCATATCAAGTGAAACATAAGGTATTTTCTCAAGCTACCATGTCAGTGCTCAGTTCATTTTCGATTCCTGTTAATTTTTGGGGATTTGTGCCTACATTGTCATTGACATTAACATCTCAGTGGTTCAGGTGTTGAAATTCATGATAATACCACTGTGTTGTTTCAAGTGTAGTGGTATGTTTTGGGTTATAAATGCTTCCTTATTCTTGTTCCTCTTTTCAGCTTCCTGGTACTGTGTAATCTTGGTCTCTTCAGGACTTCTGTTTACTTTGTGGTAATCTATATTAAGGAAAAGTTTGTCCTTTGCTTAGCAGTTATTTTGGATTGATCGTGCAGAGAACATGCAAAAAATATTTTAAGCTCGGGATTAAACTGGAGACCCGGGATGTGTCAATAATGATTCCAATAAATTTCTGACAACAAAAATATAGTAATAGATGTCCTTCAAGAGTTTGTTGGGGATTATTCTTTCCATTAATGGTTAACTCTTGTGAGGGTGACATGTGAAAGATTCCTAAGATCAGCATTAAACTTACTTTCTTTACTTTTACAGATCATTTTTCGCTTCGCCCTCGCTCTCTTCAAGTGCAAAGAGGAAGAGTTTTTGAAGCTGCAGGACCCCATGGCCATTTTTAAGTATCTTCGATACTTCACACGAACAATTCTAGACGCAAGGTGAATTATTTTCACCTCAATTGTTTACTTTTTAAACATTTCTTTTGCTCAAATTCATAAATCCTTGATGTTTGGATTTATGAAGACTCTAATATTGTTATCTCTTGCAGAAAGCTGATGAACATGGCTTTTGTTGACATGAACCCATTCCCATTAAGGCAAATCCAAAACCGTCGCACTTTTCATCTGGAGAAGGTTCGACTGGAGCTCACGGAGCTGGAAGCCATTCGCCAGACATTCCTACGTGAGAGAGAGACCTCCCAAAACGGACGCACGCTTATCAGTGATGATGAGGAGGACAACTAAATCAATGACAAAATCAATAAATCAAGACAGCAACACCACATACATCTGTGTGAGACAGTGACATATCTTTTTTTTTTCCCTCTCTCTGTCTTTCCAGTTGCACAAAACATTTTGTTTATAGAGATGCGGTGTTTGGGGCAAATATTTCTGGTAAAGCAATCTGGATTGTGGACTTGCTTGCATTGTGGTCCACATGTGGTCAACACATTATGTTCAACAGTATCTTTCCGTCCTGTTCCTTTTCAAAAGCTGTCAGCGATGGTTGATCTTTTGATATTGTTATCTTACAGATAAACAGTCTATAGATTATTAAGGGAGAGTGTTTTTTTTTTTTTTTTACTTTAGATAACTTTGAGCTTTTACATGTCATACTGAACATTCTGGTCAGATGCACCAGTGTTTTACAGTCAAATTTACATGTTTCACTTTTGCATTTATTGATTGACTGTCAGTTGTTTACTTCTTATATTATGCTCATAATAGCATTTTTGATAATCATGTTCTTTTATTCATTCATCTCCAGTACCATTTATTTACGTCTGTAGATTCCGATCCTATCATGGGAACATGGACATGAGACAGGAATATACCCTAGATAGGCTGTACAGCACAGACAAATATATAAGTTAAAAGTAGACAGATAAATGCTTTTGTGAGATTTATACCCCAGAGAAAACCAACAGGAACATGGGGAGACTATTCGAACACACACATACATTAACTTGAGCTCATAATTGAACCTCAGACCCCAGATCTGTAAGGTGCCACCATGACACCCATTAATCCTATTATGCTTGTGAAATTCAATATTTCAGGTTTTGATTGTCATGAAATTTTCTTGGTACTTCTATTGCTGTTTTCATTTCCTTATAAAGCACTTAAATCACTTTAAATTATGGATACTTAACTACTTCCCTCAACAGGGAAGCTGAACCTG
Source organism: Tachysurus fulvidraco (assembly GCF_022655615.1). NCBI lineage: Eukaryota > Metazoa > Chordata > Actinopteri > Siluriformes > Bagridae > Tachysurus > Tachysurus fulvidraco. The sequence goes on from NC_062527.1 coordinate 9,874,770, forward strand.
AGAAGTAGCGAATTTTCTCATGTGTGTGCATGAAGTATCTGCAAAAGCTCAGTGAAAATTTCTGTCTACAGTCATGTGATGACACTTAGCTGCTGGAAAACAATCCTTGGACAATGCATATCATTTCGTCTGTCAGAGCCAAGCTGCTTATTTTCTGCTTGAGTGACATTTATTTGTTAGCAATCAGCTGGATTTGGACCAGTTTGAATTTTCAGGCTTCAGCCATATATCCCATGCTGCTTGTGTTGTGTATTATTTTAATGCATAGTAGAGCTTCAGTACAAGACTCATTTTAGATAATTGGCAGTTGTGGCCTTAAATTTTAATACAGCATTGCGAATGAAAGTTAGAACTGAAAATAAGTTCTGAACCTGACCAAGAAGCTTGCATTTTGGTAGTGATTGAGTGGTACGAGGTTTACCACCTTCTTCCACACGGAACAGTATTTAGTCAATTTTTTTAAATAATAATGATCTTTTATTATGTGCAACATTTGATTCACATTCCATTCCTCATGCACATTGCCTGTTTTTAGCGGTTAATTCCATTTAAAAATCAAGGTACATGTTAAGTGCCTGATTTTCACTGATACAGTGAAAGTGTATTACTGCCCTTTTATAATGCTGGCTTTATTTTTGATGTTATTCGCTTGTTGTTGTTTTTTTTTTGTTTTGATTTGTTTTTTATAAACAAATCTGATTTGATTTGCATTTGTGACATGTATACTTGATATGTGTCAGTGTTTTTCCACAGGTTATATTACAGGTTGCCCCCTCCACAAATGTTTTATCTTTAATTTCATGAAACTGTATTTGATTTGCTACAGCTCAGAAAAAAGAAATCAATTGACTCTTAATTCCAAGCTGGGAATGTTTTCACTGAGAGCTGGTCTCTTAGAATGCCATTTATGCTTTCGGCATTTTTGTAGGATTTTGAGCAGACCTAAAAAATTTCTATAGTGTACTTCAGGGATAAAATGACTTTTTATATCTACATTCCCTACATTATAAGGATTCCACTTTACATGAAGTACATTTTCACTGCACTACCCATATTTTCCAAAACTGGCAACATTCCTATTTTTTCTTTACCATTTAAGTATTTTCTATACGAATTTCATCATGTAGACCTTGTTTTTTTTAAGCAGATATATTTTTACATTATCTAGTATAGATTTTTCACTGTTTTCATTGAATAAGCTAGTATTTTCACTTCCATCCTTATGGCTCAGTAATGCATTGCACCTCTATGTTTGCATAAGTGCATATCTTCTTCTATACATGAAACCTTTTAGAAATCATGTAATGCATTTAAATGAATCAAGTATTTCATAGTGTAATCATTGTTTTTCTTGTCGAATGGCCTGATCAATAAATTTCATTACCATAAAGTGCATTGATGTTTCACACTAGCGTGTGTGTTATATGTGCAGTCATGCTTACTTTTTGCTGGTCAGAGTTCATATAACGGAAGAAGACCTTACAGGTCAGTCCAAAAAGGAAATTGAATATAGGATAACAGTGCAGCGAAACAATACAGAAGGCTCAGAGTTCCTTCCTGTTATTCATCCTCACAATTGTCATTTCCTTGCTGCCTATATAGAGATTACCATTCCATATCTAGCCACAAAATTCTCTACATGACTTATTTTCCCATTATCATTATACTTAGACCTTTTTATTCCGATGCATCTGCCTTCTCCTGCAGGTGGCAGTATTTTCTTTCTGCCAAGGTGAATACAAGCTCTTCATTAAAAAAGTAGATTATTGGAAAAATCTTGATACTGTTACTGTTCAAGTAGCCAAAGTCAACAAAAATGTTATACTTAATTTACTAATTTGTAGAAAATTGACTTTTAAATTGAAAGTAAATTGACTTTTATTTATTTTTATTTTTTTTTATCTATTTTTAGATTTATTAGATAGAAAAAAAATGTTAGCTACCTGAAAATTCTAGTGTTATTCTCTGTATAAATAACACACTATAATGTGATGCAGATATTAACGCTAGGGTCTTGTCAAAGTGAACTGACCTCGGTATTATGGTACAGAATAGAACTCGCTATTTACAGCCTACGCATGCGCAGTGCGAGCCTTGCAATCATACACGCTCTTGCACTCAAGTTATTCTGTCAAGAAGCGCGAGCGGTGCGGAGAGGAGTCAAACTGCGCTTAGTATATTACACCAAAACAGTTCACAGACGAATAAAGGTAAGAAAAACTCTCTTAACAACTTAGGTAGACGTCTAAGTATATGTTTGAGTGCTTTTGAACTTTTCTGACTGAGTAACGACATGGCATTGTTTTCGCCTATTATTATAATTATTATATACTGGTATTGAAGACAATCAAAACTGTAGACTTCTTCTGTTTGTGCCACATCTCCTGAGTGGTAACTGGCTAAAAAGTAAACACTACATTATCTGCACGTTGTCATCTTTATAGTGTATCAGACCTGATACACAGAACTGTTCTTCTTCATCGTCATCATCATCATCATCATAATCATCATCACACTGCTGATTGTACTTGTCTAAATTGCTTCAAGAAGCATATTAATTTATGAGTCTCATAGTGTACAGATTCTTTCAGCCCTGGTCCTGACACATCTAGTTTTGTGTGGTTTACTTTACTTAAACATTTAATGTAAACCAAAAGCATGTAGAAGCAATAAGATTTCCAGTAACAAGCAACATGATATGAGAGGATCTCCATCTCTCTTGTGATGGAATGCAAGTAACATGCTGGAACGTGTGCTTATTATATGGGTATGCTATAAGTGCTTATTGCATGTTTCAGAAATGCAGACAAACACAGATGTTTTTTATTTTTATTTTACAGATTTTTTGGTCTTATACTAACACAAGGAACTAACCGGAGCTGAAGTCCTGTTTATCTGCTCAAATTTTCTGAAGACTTATTCGTCATCAATGAGGACACTGAGTATGGATGTGTTCAAGCAACAGAAAGTGGATGATTTTTATGAAATTGAAGAGGAGCTTGGAAGGTGAGTAATAGGATAAAATATTGTTATATTCCCCAAAATTGCATTATCTCACCTGAAGGGTAAGGTTGACTGTAAAGACCATTCATCATATTGCATGTGTTATGGTTTATGGTCCTCAAGAGTGTGTTTAAAGACCTGGCCAACAGATGTTTTCTGAGGCTGGAAAAGGGAACATCTGCAGAGGGATGCAGTCATAGTCATAGATTGCAATCATAGTTTGGCAGCACATAGAAATGTTTTTAGACATTAAATGTGTATTTGAATAAGTGTAGTATAGTTTTATTTCAGCTCTCTTTACAGCTATTGCAACCTGAGTAACCATTGTGACCCCCCAGATTATTAGACAGACTCGATTTCCTTTTTCACTTCTGCTCACCAATATTCTTTTTGTTCACTTTTGTAAAGAACACTCCTACAAAAAGCCGATCCAACAGGCAAGACCAGCTCTCATCACTCAAATTATGGATATCAACTGTGAAAACATAATCATAGCATCTTTTCATGATGTAGTTGTAAATCTGTCCTGAAAGGAAGTGGGGTTATAGCATTGAATTGCTTGTTAGCTTTCAGGAAAGGTGTGGCTATACGCCCAGCTGAAACATATTTTTTCCCTGGCACCTGAATGAAGAGGCTGTGAAAAGATGGCTGAAGTATGAATTGCTTCTAAGCCTGCTTTAGGACTAGGACCAACTAAAATCTGAATCATTAAACAATGTAATAATCAAAATTCTCTAAGCTTTGCACATGGGAGTGACTGGAGTAAATTATTGTTGGAAAAAGTAAGCTGAGTAGCCATGCCCTCTGGCTAACAGGTAGATGTGTTATTGTTGTGAATATATAAAAAAGAGATACCATCTAGCTGACTCAATGCTCTGTCTTTCAATTTCCATTTCAATTTATCTGGCACACCCTGCCACTGGCGTAGAGAGAGGGAGATTTAAAGCAACTTAACCAAGGTAGAACAGAACCTCTGACTTTGACACAAAAGCATCTGCAGTTGTAGTTTTAATAAATAGTATTTCAGATCAGCACCCATTGGAAAGGCAACAGTTTTGGGTTTTTTATTTGTTTGTTAGGGTAGTAGGCATGATCATCTTAAGTGGGCTGTGTTAGTAATCATCACTCCGTGGAATGATTTGTATACCACAGATGGAGAATAATGTTCCGCAGTGTATGAAGTTTAAGCATGCTGTAAAATTCCGACCTGTTATGGACAAGTGTAGTGGGACTTTTATACTGAACATACACTCATCACCTAACATGAAAGAGGAAACAGCATGCATGTGGTTTCACACAACTGTTTGCGATCTGTGAAAATCAAGCAGCTGTTTCTTGTAGCAGAACTATGTAAGGGAAACACAAAAGTGCAATAATTACAGCATAGAAAATACTAGATATGTGAAATAGTTAGACCTTGACAGGTTTTCATTGTGTTCCAAGTGGGCATTGCTTACTGAACACGTCACGTCATGAATCATTTAGCTGCGCATTGTGGAGAAAAGTGAGACCTTATACACCTTTTCCATGATGTTGATAGTGGTGGGCTTTATTCTACTGTGGTGGGCTGTACTCACCATCTTGATTAACAAACATCTTGATTAACAACCATCTTGGAGACTAATTTTCCTTCCACAAAAAGCTACATTGGCTAAAAGGAAATGTCACAGCTTTCAAATGGGCATAATATCAGTCTTTTTTGTATGAGCAACCTCACATTTACAGGCTACTTTGAACAGGAACACCTGGACACATGCTTTTCCGTGCAATTAACTGATCAGGAGGCAGCAATGCAATGTATACAATGATGAAAATACAGGTCAGAAAAATTATTTCAGTAGACTGTGAGCATGGCATGGTTGTTGGTGCCAGACAGGCTGGTTTGAGTATTTCAGAAACTGTTAATCTCTCAACATTCTCTATTGTTGGTGTGAAAAAGCATCAGGTTTGCAGACAGAAACACATTGCTGATGAGAGCAGTCAGAGGACAGACAGAATGGTTCAAACCAACAGGAAATCATCTGTAACTCAAATAGTCATTCTATATAACCATGATGAGCAGAAAAGCATCTCTGAATGTATAATACTGTATATATGTGTAATGTATATTCCTGAAAGAAGAACGAAAAAAAATGCAACTCGTCACCTTGTGATAAGCTGTAGGAGGAAGTGAGAGGAATAGTTGACATGCATGAATGTATGAACAGCAGCATAAAGTTTTGGTTTTACATAAATTTAAAAAGAACGTCAGTCTTTTTATGAGTCAGATTTCTGTCATATTTCTGTCCCAAATGTTCTTGCATTATCAAGCTCTTTCGTAACTATATTACATTTCCAATGTGTGTGTGTGTGTCTGTCTGTCTGTGCATGTGTGTGTGTATGTTCAAAGTTTATTTGTGAAAGGAGCAAAGATGTTGTTGCTGTATATGACTGTTCCAGAAAATGAGTGTATTGTTTGTGTAGTTTGCAAATAGTTTGTGTTCATTTCATGCAGCAGTGTTATTACTTAGTAGATTAGTACATATCCTTTTCTCTTATGTTAGGGTATACTGTTTCAAGTGATTATTGGGTCTATAAATTGATAATCTTGTGTGTAAAAGCATCAAGCTGTACTGAGATGAAGTCGAGACAGAATGGCTAGTGTATGATGCAGCTGCAGAAAGCGCTGAGTGAAGTGAAGTACATTTGCTTGGGAGGGATAATGAGCTGCGTGGGATTTTTTGACCCCTGCTGAAAAGATTCGTGTTTCAATGGAGATGACAGCCAAAGTAAAGTGTTTTTCTGAGCATGAATTTCACTTCTTGACATAACAGCACTTTGTTATTTTTGCTTCATAATTGCATATGAGGAAGCTAACTGTCATCATTCATGTAGAGTTTTGTGCAGGTCATAAACATATTTCCCATTGTTGTTATATACAGTACCGTGGGGTCCAGACGTCTGATACCACATTCAAAATCTATGATTCGAATATTGAAATATTCCAAACAAAGGAAGTAATGTTAAACATTGTGCGCTCTTTCTAGGTCCTATATAAGCATAACCAAATTTGTGATATTGACCATGTTAACTGCTTTGTACAACATATCAGATTTTCCTTACATCTAATCTCTTCTATTAAAGTATGTGTCCAGATGACACTGTTAGATATGATCTAAAATGGATTGTAAGGTTTTGCACAAACTTTCACCATCTCGAGTGCACACTTTAACCAAGGCAAAAAAAGGATGTGCCAAATACTAACGGATGTAAATATGTCACAGTTTCTTTTTTTTCTTTCATGCTGTTGTCAATTTTAGAGTTAAAAGCATTTTCACAAGTGCTTACTAGAGTTTTTCACCCCAATGTAGCTTCACTTCTACTTTTTAAAATTTAAAATCCTTTTCACACTCCCTAAATAGTTTTGGTGAATACCTCAGTTCATTTTCCCAAATTTACTGCCATAGGTTCCCCCAGCTGTGGGGTTAAAGATAAATACTGTATGTAAATATTAGGATGACACCGTTCATTCAAAGCACACGGCCTTGACACAGTTAAAAAACAGCAGCTGTTGAGTAGATAGTCCAGTGAGACGTGCAGGGAGTTTTTTTTACTGAGAGCTGCAGGCAGGTTTAGAGCAAAGTCACCTGGCATGCTTTCTATGGAAAGACCAGTATACAAATGTTTCACCAGTCTCTCTTCTGAACATCTCCAACAAAATAATTTGTTCAGTTTTGCTGTTTTCCTGGAAGTGTGGAGGTGTTGATGTTAGTGACATCCAGGAGTTTTAAGCTGGAATTGGGTGATATAAACTCTGAGGATTTTATGAGAACTTGAGGGTGTGTTGCTGATTTCCCAACCTTTTTCCTTAGAAAAGCCTCGTGACTTTTTTTATTGCTCTCTTTACAAACACATTATTCACACATTATACACACATTATATATATTTTTAGATTTTTTTTGTTACAAGGGGCCATTTTGCACAAATTCAGACACTCCATTTTACTGCAGGAAGCCAGGACAGCCAGCAAAATGTTTGACACTGTCTCTGGGTAGTTGTGCTCTAGATAGAACAGATCGATTGAACAGATTGTCAGTGACTTAAACCCCAAAGATTTTGTTTTCCCAAGACAGCATTAAAGAAAGCCAGCCCTAAGATTTACATTTCCACCCACCATGTTTTGCTTTACTTGTACATTGTGTGTGTGTTTGTGTTTGTGTGTGTGTGTGTGTGTGTGTGTGTGTGTGTGTGTGTGTGTGTGTGTGTGTGTGTGTGTGTGTGTGTGTGTGTGTGTGTGTGTGGGTGGGTGGGTGGGTGGGTGTGTGTGTGTGTGAAATCAAATCAAATTAAATCAAATTTGTCACATACACATACATACAGAGTTTGACATGCACTGTCTGGTATTCAAGCATAAAAAAGGAATAGAATTAAGGATAAAAATAAAAATAAAAGGAGGTAGGTAAATAAAAAGTATAAATGTATATGTGAAAATATGTGTAAACATAAATGCGTTGTATCGGCAGTACAAATTAAAATGATTTTATGATTGTCCTTAAAGTGTCCATGTGCAGTATGGTGTGGTATAAAGTGGCACTGTGCTGTGCAAGTTCAGAGTGAAAGTGGCAGTCCAGAGTTAGTGTCATAGTGCAGAAAAATTTTGTGCAGAAAAAAGTGAAGATGGAGGGAGAGGTCCAGTATTAGTTCCTGGGTGTTTCCTGGTTTAAACTCTGAATGGCCTGCGGGAAGCGCTTCACCTATATTTTTATATGGAGACCTCAGAATTGCCGTTTCTCTGATCTGAAAGTGTAAGTGTTTATTCACAGGATTTAATAATTGACATAAGGAATCAAATACAATGGAGTGTACTGTTGTAGGAATATAATCAACAACAGAGTGGGTATACCACAGCAATTTGTCAGCGGTGTAATTTTGTAGTCTGTTAAACAATTTTGCTACTTTTTTAATCTCAATAATGTTTAAAATATTTTAACCTTTTAAGGTGTTTTTTTTATTCAATTCAATTAATTTGTATAGAGCTTTTAACACTATGCAATCTTTCAAAGCAGCTTTACAGAAGTATAGAAACACAGAATAACGTTTTTTTTTTTACTTTAAAATTAAGTTACTATTTATCTCTAACATTTATCGCTAATGAGCAAGCCTGATGTAATGGTGGTAAAGTAAAACTCTATGAGACGATATGAGGAAGGAACCAGACTCAGAAGGGAACCCATCCTCATTTGGGTGACACTGGACAGTAAATAATGTAAATGTAGATACTGTAATGTCCTTCCTACTACAGTGTGTAGTCGAGTGGAGTTGTGCAACTGAGGAACTAATAGGTCTGCATTCCTGGATTCATGGTGAACAACTGCAGAAATGCAACAATGCTTATGGTCACGTAGTTGAGAAACCACAAACTGCAGTTTCCTCTGTCTTGAAGATACTCTTGTAACAAAACATTTAAAGTGACAGCCTTACTTCTGTTATAGTGCAATGACTTTAAAAAGCCCCACACACTCTGTTATTTACTCTGTTATTTATTAGGTTTAGATTATATGGAGTCATTTTTTGCTTTTGCAAAGGGCTTTCTTGCATTTAGCACTCCTAATAACTTGCACTTTTTTGTAGGGATGAGACTATAGTGAGACAGAAAATGGGTTATAATGAACCCACCCCCATTACACTCCTTTCTGCATGGGCCCAGTGTGAAACAAAGGAAATAACTGAATATAAATCATCTTTGTATTATTGTTCCCTCGTGTTACTCCACTGTGTCTCTTCAAAGTGTGTTTGGAAGACAGACATTAATTTCGCACAACGTCATGTCACAAGCATCCTACAGGAAAGTCCTATGGTATCTTTAAGTTGTGGCACAGTCTATAGTCTCTGGCCTTATTCGGGATGACAGTGAAAGAGAGAATATTTATTTATCATATTTTAGACTGGAGGCACCCTCATTTGCTCCCTGGGTCTCAGTCAGTTCTTTCTCCTGGCTCTCCACCTCCACACTATCTGCATTCTAAAGCTGACCATCTGGAGTGTGCACTGATGGGGCTCTGCTTTAGTAGTGCAGCCTGATAGAGTGATAGGACAAGAGGAGTATGAGTGCACTTCAAAATCAAACATGGGACTACTTAGTCAGCTCAGATGCATTCATACATTCCACACGCAGTGTTGTTCTGATGCAGTCTGACAAAAATTCTAGGATAAAATCTGACACATTAAGACATTGCTCTTAGTGTTTATGGTTAATTATTTATTATTGTAATTATTATTTCTGGGCTGATGTGTGTTGTGGAAAATTAAGCATATCCATTAGTGCATTATTTTTTGCTGAACTATTAGGATGCTTTTTCTTAATTGCACTATGTATGCGATTACTTATGAACAGGAAAAGCTTCAGTCTTGAGAAGTTAATACAATATGTATCAAGCAAGATTGGTGTTTAAAATTAATATACTTCCTTACAAAATGCATCCGTTTAAATGTAAGTTGTTTAGTTGGAATTTGATGACCTCCTCTGCCCTAGACAGTTATGTTGAATACAAGGAAGCTGTGTTGTAAGAATGCAGGAGGAAGCAAGCGCAGAATGCTTGACACTATTCTAAAGTGAGTAGGAGGAAAGGATTTTTCTCCTGTGTGTGCCTTCTGCCTTCTGCCTACTCCATAACCCCTGTGTAATGCTGACCATATGAAGAGTTTCCTCTCAAAATTCTCACTCTGTGGGGGATGTTTTGTTTCCCATTTTGCTCGTGAGAATGGGCGATACATTTTTAACACAGGCATTATAGTGTAATATAGTGTAATGAACATCAAGCATCTCTAGATTTTATTAAAGATACAGTCTTAAATGTTAGGTTCATTTGTAACAAACTTTTGTTTTGTATTTCAGCGGGCAGTTTGCTATAGTGAAGAGATGTAAGGAGAAGAGTACAGGTCTAGATTATGCAGCGAAGTTTATAAAGAAGCGCCAGAGCAAAGTGAGCAGAAGAGGAGTGCGGCGAGAAGAAATCGAAAGAGAAGTGAACATTCTACAGCATCTCCAGCACCCTAACATTATCTCATTGCACGATGTGTACGAGAACCGCACAGACGTGGTGCTTATGCTGGAACTGTAAGTGACCTTTACACAAAAAGCCTACAGTATGTGTTACATATGGAGTGAAACCGGAATGAGTGTGTGTTGAGTTCTGGCACTGACTGGACAAATTATGACAGACAGCTCATTTTATGTTAGTCCGACTGTATGTTAAATTGTTATGACTGATTTTAGACCGTTTTTAGTTAGTAAAGAGATGCATGTGAGTGTACAGTATGTGAGATGTATGTGCCTGTCTGAATCTGTGAAAATACAGTATGTCCTTGTTCTCCAATGTTCCCATGTTCCCAGTGTCTGTGTTTGTTGTGTGTTTTTTAATAACACACAGGCACATCTGAACAGAATGTCAGTCTTATGCTCTAATGTGTGCATGAATGAATGACCATCCAATTAGGACTAATTGTGAATTGAATTCAATCAGTGCTGTGTGGGAATGCCAGAAACTGTCAAGAGCCGGTCAGCTGCTCAGATCTATGAACTGAAAGCATCGATGTGGAGTCCACAGAGAACAAAAACAGTGTTTATTTGCTGTGCAGAGAAAGACATTTTTGAGAAAGTGAGAATCATATGCATTGATAGTTCTGATAAGATTTGTGGTTAAAGTTAGATTTGAAGCATGGTGACAGAGGAAGTACATTTTTTAATCTCCAAATTTGAGATTATTTTCACACAACATTTTGTTTAAATAGATCGACAGCTTCTTGTTATAGCTTATCAGCAAAATATTAAACATAGGTGAAATGCAAATGTGTTTTGAGTTATAGGGTTTGTGTATTAGCTGCAGAACACCTATTGTGTGTGTGTGTGTGTGTGTGTGTGTGTGTGTGTGTGTGTGTGTGTGTGTGTGTGTGTGTGTGTGTGTGTGTGTGTGCGCGCGTATCTTTAAGGGTATCTGGAGGAGAGCTGTTTGACTTCCTGGCCCAAAAGGAATCCCTGAGTGAGGAGGAAGCCACTGAGTTTCTTAAACAGATTCTTAATGGGGTCCACTACCTTCACTCCAAAAAAATAGCACATTTTGATTTAAAGGTATCTGCTTTGTCATAACATTTATTTCAATCTATATCTTTAAGAAGCAACTAGATCTTACGTGCATTATGAGCTTTAGGGACACTACTATAATAGTGTATGTACATATGTATTTCTTTCTGTAATATTCTTTCCTTTCGGCCTCTGTTTTTATACTTAAACAGCCTGTGGGCTCCAGTAACTTTTTTGTACTGGGGCAGTACTCATATCCTATTTAAGCTATAATGCTTATAAAACAGTCTATGTGAGTTATACTGTTTTATGCACACTTATGAGGAGATGGAAGAAATAGGAAATGGAATTGTTGCCATGGTAGCAAATCATTTCTGTGTTGGCCTATATAGAGGGTCTGTCCTGTTAACACTGTTGCATAGCAACACCTGTAACTTCCAAAAGGGGACCTACACCTGTGTTTGGGTCTTGTGAAATATATTATTCGAGAGATGAGATCATTTCAAATGCAAAATGTTATATTACTATACTCGTACACACACTGTTTTTTAAAGGTTTACTGCACTTTTGACTTTCCTAAACTTCAGTTGGAGTATCATTCTCTATCCTGAGGTATTCCTATACCTGTCGCTCATATTGTATTACTCAACTTAAATGTAGTTAGAGACAGATGGCTGCTATAGTAATTATTGCCCAGTCATCTCCAGAGTTTATTATTTGCACCTATTATGATTGCATTGTGGAATCTGATCTAAACCCAAACATTTGTCATATTATCAGGCACGCATGATGATTGCCATCAAACTTCAGATCATCAACCAACAGATCTTACATCCTGTTTTTCTAAACTCTCCTCACTTCCAGTCTATGAAACACTATGAAATTGATAGTTCACATTGCAAGTCATTACACTAATTAGATACAGTTCCCTCCAAATGTATTGGAAAAGCAATACCTGTAGTTTTTTCTTTTTAAGTATATTACAAATTGTTGAATTGGCAGCTTTCTTTTCTCCCATAGTCAGCCCTCAGGTCTTCATGTTGGTATATCCAAATGCAGTTGGTGAAACTCAGGGCTCAATCTAAGGGCAGACATTTGTAGCTTATAAATTAGAGTAGTCTAACAGAACACACCTAGGGAACAAGAAACACCGGTCAGTCACATGGTCCAATATTGAAATATTACTTGATAATTGTGTCATATTCGTCTTTTGATCTCAAACCCAAATGTCTTAGTATACAACAAAAACAATATGCCAATTGTTTCATTTTGTCATAATTTTAGATTTTGATATATTTCTTTGGATTTCAGCCTGAGAACATTATGCTGCTAGACAAAAATGTCCCACTACCACGGATCAAAATTATTGACTTTGGCTTGGCACATAAAATTGAAGATGGGGTCGAATTCAAAGATATATTTGGGACACCAGAATTTGTGGGTAAGTAATACTGTCTAAACATTTCAAGTGAATCATCTTCATTTAAATAGAGTAGATAGACTGTTGTTTCAACAACAGCTGAAGTTCAGTACCATTCTGGCCATATTGCATTGCAATGTTTGTTATTTGAAATATCTTATGGCCTATTTTCAGCTCCAGAGATAGTCAACTATGAACCTCTGGGATTACCAGCAGACATGTGGTATGTTCTCGATAATTGGTGGTACTTTGTGTTTGAATGAAACGGGCATCTCTGGTTTTATCATTTATTCACCTCTTTTTTTCATCTTCTCTTTTTTTTACAGGAGTATTGGTGTTATCACATACATCCTGTAAGTGTAAAAATGGTTTGGTATGGATTGTGGATTCTTAATTTCAGGCGTATTGTTACCACTCACTGAATTAACGTTAATTCAGTTTTGACTGAATTAATGGAATTAATCTTGATTCTAGATAATATATAGAAAACGTAATCTGCTATATTTAGAACATGCAGCACTGATCTTCCAAGCTCAAAAATGACAAAAATATAATCTTTTGTTATGTAATCGAAATTGTTTGTGCAGAAAGGAGAGAGTTCAGTGTTTCTTCTTACATCAAAACATTTCTTTCACTCCTTTAGAATAAGCGGTGCTTCCCCATTTCTGGGCGAGTCTAAACAGGAGACACTGGCAAACATTTCCGCTGTGAGCTACGAATTTGATGAGGAATTCTTCAGCAGCACTAGCGAGCTTGCTAAGAGCTTCATTAGACAGCTTTTGACTAAGGACACCAGGTGAGAGGTCAAAGGAAGTCAGAACAAAAAGATAACTAATCAATACCTCCATGAATGGGTATTACAACTTTTTGTTGCCAGCAGTGTTCTTTTCACAGTTTGTTCATCTTCACATGTCCACATGCCGAGAACAGGCTCAAGCATGTTCACATTGCATCATCAAACAATAATTTGGTGGCTTGATTTGGCTTGAAATATTGCCTGCAAGAAATATGTTTAAACATGAGTAGGCTTCACTAGTTGTACAGACATTACCTTCCTACTCTGGTACAACATTTATTATTTTTATTATTATTTTTAATCTGTATTTTTGTCACCGATCAACAGAAAAAGGCTCACAATAGAAGGAGCTCTCAACCACCCCTGGATTAAGGTAAATATCTGGATAACTGTGCATGTGACAGCATGTATTTCTGTGTTTGTGTGGTTTTATCTTAGCGCACCTACTAGGTATTACGAAGCTAGGTGTGGCTACTGCTATTAGGAACTGTGATATGATTGATTTCGGAATGATGCATGACAGAAGCAGAACAACACTCCAAAGACTACAAACATGGACTAGACTGCAAAAATACTAGATACACAATAAAGTACCATAAAAAATAACTTTATCATATAGGTCAATTAGGACCATTCTTGATCATTGTGTATGTCATATTTTATATGATTTACCAGCATGTTTTAGGAGGTGGGAGGAAATCACAGGACCTAAAAGAAGCCAGGATAAGGCTACGTGCTGCACCACTGTGCTGCCTGCTTCAGAATTTAGAGGAGTGCAGATTGATTGCATATTCAATCTTGTACGTATTTGGCCAGTGTGCAGATATTAAGTGGAAGAATATACCGTATTGTAACCATAGCACAATGTACTTTTCAGAACATAATATTTACAATATTGAAAAAAGTTTTAAAACCATGTCTTTCAAAGTTAGGTAAACTTTTTTTGTGAAGCACTTAGAGATGAGTAAATCTGGCAAGTTTTCCAGTCGCCTGCAGAAGAGCTCTGTGGTTGGTTGGCAGCCATATGGGATTTTGTGAAAGTATGCAGTTCTGTGTCACACAGACAAAATGTAACTCTCTGATGACTGCTAAGAAGTCTTGCTTGAGACTTCCTCTTACACAACTACCTCCTTCTACCTACTGCCTGCATGCACATTTTTCATCATAGAAGAGTTTGTCAAGAAAACCACACTAACAGAACTTACAGTCTGATTTGATCTGTGTAACCACATGGCACTAACTTCTCTGATCATGCATCTAGCCCCACACCCCAAACTGTGAATGGTTGATGTGGCTGCACAGGACCCACCCTCATTTAGTCTCCCTTTGGTTCCTATTTCTAAAGAACCATGAACATGTGGAGGATACCAGCTTAGTTCAGAGGCAAAGTGGACCATGTCAGCTGAAGACCAAACACCTGAAGGAGTATACCATCCACTCCCACTGCAGCATTCCACCCAACAACACCTACATAAACTTTGAGCGCTTTTCTCTGGTGATGGAGGACATCACCCTCATAGATAACAACCTAGAGGAAGTGGCCCAGAAACGAGAGTCTCTTCAGGAGGATGTTGAAGCTCTTCTTTCCATCTATAATGAAAAAGAGTCCTGGTACAGAGACGAGAGCTCAAGTGTTGGAAAGGGCCTCTCGCAGCTCCGTTATGAGTTCCGTAAGGCAGAGGCTCAAAGGAAGGATCTTCAGGAGGACATAAAGGCTACAGAAGCCAGTCTGGACATCATCAGTGCCCGCTACATGGAAAGACAGGCTAAGCTAAGCTCTCTTAGTGAGGAGCTGAACACAGAGCTGCGATGGCTTCAGGAGCTGATGAGTTCTTTAAATGGAGAGGTGGAGAATGGAGAACGTTGCTCCACTCCTGACCTCAACAACCAAGTGAATGAGGCTCTGAAGGAGATGTTGAGCAATAGCTGTGGAGAAGAATCTCACTGCAGCAGCCATACAGACACCACAGAGTCATTCTTTTAAATATATTTTCCTGATACAATTTCCGTATTTTCTTATGCCATTTTTTCCAATTCATTATAATAACAACATAAATAATGTACTGGTCAATGCATAACCTTTCCTTTGCACATATAGTATGTTTTTTAAAGACAATAGTACATTCTTTTGTACATATTTAGATCTAAATTACATCTAATAATTGTTGTGCAATATTTCTGTTAGAAGTGTCAGGGATTTACTTACCTATACTTTTATTTCTGATACGATATCCATTGACCTTAATACAGACTTTAGACACTTAAAACTATATGAAGGTACAACTTGTATGAAAAGTGTTTTTGTTTTAATGTCATGCTGTAAACAAAAATGTATAAAATCTAGTCCAGTAATTATTTAGAATTTCAGGACAATATTAGCCTAATACTGAGTGTTTGACAGGCATATTGATATACCTGTATGGGCCATATGAATGAAGTAAATTGCCATCATTTCTTGAGAAACACTAATGTAGGGCATAATTTTAAGGTATTTCAGTGTGTTTTTAAGTATTTTTAAGTGTTCTTAGTACTTATAATGTTGTCAAATATTTATGAAATTTATTTATTTCTGCCAACATAGTAAAGTGTTAAGTGGCTCAAGTGTGTCAAGAGGAAAACAAAGTTAAGGATTATATATATATATATATATATATATATATATATATATATATATATATATATATATATATATATATATATATATATGATATATGTGTTATGTGTTATCCAAATGTATTATCCAAATGTATTATTCAAATGTAATTTTTACTACTTTAAAGGTAATGTGGGTATTTGTATATGTATACTTTCAACACCTGGAAAGTATACCAAATTTCCTTTTCAGATAGCACATGCATTTTCTAAGCATCATTTTAATGTATAATTTAACACAAAATATTTTAGGATATTTTATGTATTTATTTATATTAATACATCAAATAAAGAATTAGAGAAAACAAATAATTTCTATCAGGCTTAATTCAGATTTTTATTGTTGTATTTTTACTATATACTTTTTTTTATTATGCTGACACTAGTATTAAATGTTAATCTTAGTTCTTCATGATATAAAACATTAACCATTTTGTATATAATTTCATGAGCTGTTTCTGTCATTTATGTTTTTTTCCTTCAGCCTAAGGACTCTAGACAAGTTCTGGTGCGCAGACAGTCTGTGGTCAACATTGAGAACTTTAGAAGACAGTATGCACGTCGCAGGTGGAAGGTATTTACTCGGAATCCTACTCTGTATAACACTGTTGAATTGGTCATGGGTTTATAACCCATCACATGTTGTAGAGACCTTTGTACAGTAGTCACATTTAGCTCATTGGTATTCTCTCTGACAGTTCTCCTTCAGGATTGTAGCCCTGTGTAACCATTTGACACGTTTGATGAAGAAACCACAAGTAAGTGGCCTCTTTTAACAAAACCTTTCACCCTCCCTTTGTTGATGGGGGCAATATAATGTCATCAAAGGCATGAGAATTACCCTGACATTTTGCCTTAGTCATGTCAAGGTGTGGTGTTCCTGGTTTACAGTAAATGTTGGTGTTGGGTTTCCAGATTCATGTTATTTTTGTTTAAAGGTGTTCTTCAAAACTTGTCCCTGTTACCATAAGTGTTAAAACAATATTCAGAACCATATTTTAGCTTATGGATGTCTGATTTATGTGTCTGTGTTGGGATGAACAGGAAGATCCAAAAGAGGTCAAAGATACCCTTTTTGCAAGGGACTGTGAGAGCGACCAGGAAGAGGAAGTATTACAAAGGAGATCCAGGACCAGGAAGAGGAGCAGCACCTCTTGAAGCTCCACAGGTTCCTTCAGCACAGAACAACACATCTGCAGTAGGCAAAAAGACACTAGTCTTAACTTCACACTGATGTGAAAGAGTCCAGGAAGTGTCTTTTACGGATGTCCTCCAATTAAAGAAATAGAGACTGAGCCATGGTTAGTGTAAACCTTGGACACCTTAAAAAAACATAGCGATGTTGAACGATTCAATGTGTGCCAATACTGTGATAAAAAATAGTGTGTTTTTAAAGCTGTGCAATTAATTCATGAACTTAAGAGGGTAGATTTGATTTTTACATAAGCTTATAAAGCCTATGAGTGCAATGTTAACATGAAAAGTTCTTAAAGAGTCTTCAGTTCTCTGACATTCTTCCTTTTTAAGTGCTATAACCTTCTAGTCTACTGCTTTACACGATCCTGGTGTATTAATATGTGCCATGATATATTGCATGTGTGCTGCCATGCTGCTTTAAGCCACAGTTGTCGTCCGGTTGATTAAGCTATTTAATATTTCCAATAGCAAATTTGTACACGAATGTAATGCAGATATTTTAAATGTCTTGTACATTATTGTTATCCATATTTTTATAAGCAGGGAATAACATGCTACCTCAGAACACAATTTGAGGAAAAATGGCCACACTTATAGACTAGCGTATTTTTGAATCTGCTTTTAGTCATTTAGTTGCACTGAAATGAGTGTGCCACCTTTACTAGTTCTGCAACACTGCTCAGGTGACTTCATTTTTGTTGTAATACCTGTTGTTTTCATGTAAGGCATATTGCACATGCTGTGCAAACACTTGTTAAACACAGTTCTGTTCTGGGTATGATGTACTGTTTGGTATTTTCAGAGAGGAAGTGTAATTATAAAAAGAAAGAGAAAGTTCCCTACAGTATCTTTCTGGACTTGAAAATCTGAGTTGGAACTGGCACTGTGTATTTATACACTGTATTTGTCAAGTGTTACTGATTGCATTTTAAAGACCATTACATTATGAACTCATATGGCCATGCCTCAAATATATTTAAGTTCTTTTAGAGTAATCGGTTTAAAATCCTAGTGGGGTTGCTTCAATGTATTTCTAGGTTTACTTCAATTTTATAATAAACTTTCTGTCCTGTTCTAGTCTAGGATTCTTTCCCAGTATAAATGCCCATATTTTGTATAAAGAGACCAATAAATGTTTAATATATTTATTGCATTTCTTATTTGTCACTCTAAAGGGGGGAATATAAAATAATACATCTGATTATGTAGACTGTGATTAATAATATGGGATGCTAACTACTTTGTTTACATTGTCAGAGATTCTTTTCTTTTGGCTGAGGTTTGCTTCGTTGATCAGACAGTTGGACGTTCTGAATAGGAAAGTGTTGTCTGGGATTATTTAAGCCAAAAGTAATCAAAGACAACGAAAGACATAAATCATGTACTGCCTGTGAGTTAATGTGGAAAAGAGCAGATTTAGCATTAAGTGTATTTCCTATTTCAATCATTTGTTTTAGATTCAATCACAGTAGTGTAAAAGACATACCGAACTATTTAAAAAGCTTCTTAATACCTGTAACAGCGCATGACTTGCTTACAGTGATATGTTCCTTCAAATTCAGCTGAAAGGTTATGAAATAACAGTGACCCACACTGAGCAAACACTGAGCTGTGAGTAATATCGTTCAGTGTCATTCCTTGTGAATAATGAAATAAATCATTCTTCCAAACTCTGTGTATTACACTCTTCCATATTTTAATTAGCTTTTATGTGCTATATATGAATATGGAGTACCTTGGAGCGGGTTGCTGACAGGATGCATAGCCTTTTCAGCTTAGCATAGCACCTTGGACAACATGTACACAGCTATGGCCAGTTCAACCGGTTCTTTAAGTAAGCAAAGAAACTACTTTTAGAAATTACTCCTAGACCAAGATAAAAGTGCAGCTTGTCCAGCTGCAGTGTGTATGCCTGTTGGAATTATAAGACTACATATAATTATGATATAAGACTAAAAATATAATTATAAGAATTTCAAGCCCTCATAGCACTTACTGTACGTAACTGATAGCAGATCATTTCTAACCTTTTAACAGCAAGCATACTGTGTGTGTGTGTGTGTGTGTGTGTGTGTGTGTGTGTGTGTGTGTGTGTGTGTGTGTGTGTGTGTGTGTGTGTGTGTGTGTGTGTGTGTGTGTGTTGTATTGCTTGAACACTGATCTCTTCAACCCTACTGAGTTACCCATTTGGGCATTTATCATTAGCTACCACATGATTTATGGTGGGAGGAGACCTAATGATCACCCCCTAACCTTCTGTAGCTTTCAAGGTTAAATGACATTCAGTTAACATTTTGTCAGAGTTATTCTAACAGTCTTGTGCTCCAAAGCCATGTCTCTGAGGATCTTGCACAAACACTGAGTGAAATTAGAGGAGAGGCAGTAGCGGCTGGCAGAAGCTGATTCATCATACCTCGAATGCAGGCAATTCTAACAGGATAGAACAGGATAAAGTTCAAACGCTGGGTGGATCACTGTTAGGATATCTGTTACTGCTGCAGTGGTACAAGGGTTGCTCTCTTTTTGCCACATTTGTCACTTTAGGCACAATTCCATTTTGTGTGCTATGACAAATATCCAATAGAATTGAATCCATCAGTCAAATGTTAAGATTTTCAATCATTAACACCAAGGACAACTGGGTTCATGTCATCTGAAAAAAGGGGTGTTCTGGGAGCTTTCCATAACTGCTACCACACACAAAGCTTTAAATTTATATTATTTTCCATAATTACATTACATTTCCATACAGTAAATATTGTAAGACTGCGTCAATATCTACTTTCAAAAACATTTGATTCTATTTTAGATTACACGTTTCCATAGCACCGTCTAATATTATTCAGGAAACTGTTTGTGGAAAGACCTCACATACAGAAACTGTGGTTATAGTCGCCCTCTGCTGACCAAATGCAAAATTGCACAATGTTCCCTTGTGCAGTCCATTTCCTTTCATTGGTTAAAAGTGTAAAGCTATAGGTGTGTGTGTGTGTGTGTGTGTGTGTGTGTGCGTGTGTGCGTGCATGCGTGTGTGTGAGTGTGTGACAGAGAGAGAGAGAGAGAGAGAGAGAGAGAGAGAGAGAGAGAGAGAGAGAGAGAGAGAGAATATTATGTTTTTAAACAGGGTGATTTTTGAAATCAAAACACACTACAACAAGCTAAGTACAAGCTTTATGTACTTTTTTCACGAATCCTCTTTTTCAGAATAGAAATGGCTGTGTCTGACATTGTGTCAGTTAATTTATCTATAGGCTGTGGTTGAGGAAGAGCCATTGCAAAGTAAAGACCTTTCTTTATCAGTACAAATACACTGTGGTGATATTTCAGGTCACTAGCACACCAACACACATGAAACCAAGAGACGCTGTGTTCTTCATTTGGCAGCCAGCCAGTGGGAAACCCAGAATAGTCGTGTGTTGGGTTGCACTGTTCTGTCTGACCTGCTACCAGCTGCCAAAACACAGACTAAGCTGATGAAGTTGATAGATTGTCTTTGCTGGCTGGTCAAACATCCTACTTGACAAATAAATGTCTGATGTCTTCTAAATGGCTGACAATTTTTTAATGTTTCTTAAAATAACTTATGGCATTTATAGCAGTCATTCAGTTTCCTTCCTTCCAGCTGGCAAAAATGGTCTACCAGCTTGACCAGCTCAGCATGTATTGAACTATGAACAAGGACAGTAGTGTCTACCCAAGCAAGGGGTTTGTCCTCCAACCTGATGCATGGAAGATTACCAGCCCATACTCTTCTGGTACTTACTCCAGGCCAATGTTTATGGCCCTCCCTATCAAAGAGATTTTGGGTACTCATATGCTTATAAATATCCTGAACCAGATTCAGTTCTAATCCAGAAATTAAACCTGCCAAAGATTTTAAAATTTCTCAGCACTGAAATTACAATGCAGTTTTCTTTGACCGGAAAAATAATGAGTATTGTTTAAGGACTCGTTCAGCTCACCACAGACCATGCAAAGTGAATGAGGTATTTATACAGTAAAGAACTAACGTTATACATTAAATAATCATGATGAACATAGCTCCAATGAACATGTTAGAATTAAATGTCCAAAATGCAAGCAATAGAGAGTGCAGGACAGTAACAACTGACTGAAGGCTAGCAAACAGAACATAAATCTGTAGAATATAAATGAAAGGGGGATCTTTGTAGAGGAGGACATATGAAGGGCAGGACATGAAGACTTTTGCCAAATTTCACTTCTGCCCGACTAACGCTACATTACACAGCCAGGATTCCCTTCATGGTAACATTTCTCAACCCTTGCCACGGAAAAGATCCTACAAGTCATCCTGTCCTGCAACCCCACCACCTGCCCACTAAATTTAATCCCTTCCACTATCCCCATCTTGCAAAACCTCCTGCCCTTCATCACTACAATCATCAATGGATTTA
This sequence comes from Tachysurus fulvidraco, assembly GCF_022655615.1. Taxonomy (NCBI): domain Eukaryota; kingdom Metazoa; phylum Chordata; class Actinopteri; order Siluriformes; family Bagridae; genus Tachysurus; species Tachysurus fulvidraco. Next base: position 9,896,312 of record NC_062527.1, read on the forward strand.
TAACATCTTGTCATGTACCAACTAAGTTCAAGAAAGCAAAGGTTATTGCCATCCTGAAAAATATAGAATATTTTTATTTTATAAAAATATAAAATACAGATTGGTATCACTTATCTCTTTCCATTCTAAAATTCTTAAACTCATTGTTTATAATCAACTGTCTGTTTGTCTCACAACCACCAAGATCCCAACAGTCTGGCTTCAAAGTGGCACATTCCATAGAGATTGCCCTTTTGGCTGTCACTGTGAAACTACATGCTGCTAGATCAGCCAAGCTGCCATCTGTCCTTATCTGACCACTCTCTGATCTGCCTTAAGTTTTCCCACACCATGCCATTGCTGCTCTACCTCCACTATCTTTCAGTAGCTGAATGTGTCAGATTCAAAACACTGATGTTTGTCTACAAAGCCAAAAATATACCAGCTCCATCTTACATTAAAGCTCTTATTACTGCTTGTACTGCATCACATTTCCTCATGATCTCACCATCTCTCAGGGTACAAGGTAGGTGAGATGCTTCTCTGTTCTGGCACCTAGGTAATGGACAGAACTTCCCCTAGATGTCCAAACAGCTGAGTCACTGACTGTCTTCAAAACATGCCTGGAGACCTACCTCTTCCAGAAATATTATATACTAGTGCTTACTTTTTTCACTGTTTGTTTATTTATTTATGTTTAAATGCTATATTTCCTCCCAACAGAGATTTTAGACTGATTGTTTCCCCAGTCTGTGTCCGAGTCAACTAGTAATAATGCATTTATTGATGAAAACCTCAAAGCATTTATGTAAGTCACTCTGGATAAAGGCGTAAATGTTCTTTTATTGACTGATGATATATATACACTTTTGGACATTGTTGGAATATTTTAGCATGCATGTACATTATTCTGTTGAAAAAATCCATGGCAGTCTAGAATCCATTGGAGTTTGTGTCAAACCTTGTTTAGCAATATTCATGCAAAGATGCACCAAACTTGCAAGAGATTTAATAATGCAAAGAAGAAATTTTATAATAATATTAAAGCTTTATTTTCTTCAGCAGTGCCTTGCGTTTTGCCTTCATTAATATTTTAAAGACCCTTTATCATTTGTTTAAATACAATAATCTCATGCAGAACAATGCTGCCCCCACTGGAGCTACAGTAAGATAAGTTATAAGTGTCTGAACGAGGGGCATGAATTGATACTAACTAAGCAAAGGTTAGTATAACATGCAGTGTATTTTGAAATAGTATTTTGGAACAGATTTCTTATAATCCTTGACAATGTCTCATAGATTTTGTTTTGTGAGTAATGGAGCCAAGGTCAATCATTTGAATGAACACAGTGCCATCTGTCAGAGAAAGTGAGTGTGTGGCATATCAATGAGCAGCAAGGTCATGGACTATTCTTCATCCCCACGATTCAGATGCCAACACTATCAAGTTTCCTGTATTTCTATAACTGTAGTAATGCAGTCTGGCTTGAAGCGATTGGCAGATATTATACTATTGATCTGCATATATTACACACCTGAGGCAAACTGGCTGATAATGTGTTCACCAATCTCAGGGGAAATTATAATTTTACTCTGATGTGAGAGAGGACAGAGGCCTCTTAATCATTCATGGAAGAAACTCACTAGTTATATTTGGATCTTGATGATCATAGTGATGAGATGAAATCCTGGAGGGCTTTCTTCATTATGCATCAGTAGAGCAGCAGCATGTGCTCCTATTCTTAGAAAAGCTGCTTAATGGAAGTGTCTGTTCACAATGTTTCGCATGTTTTCTGTGTTATGGGATCCCAAATGGGTCTTAGTGTAACCTGCTTTCTGCTCTAGAGTGTTTATTTATTTTTTATCCAACTATTACCCTGAAAATTAAAAGCCGGCCTAATGTCTGTGGACAAAGACCGCTTTGACCTGGATCCTACACAACTTCAGCACTGCTTATTTCTTTTAAAGCTGTGTTTATATTCAGGTTGGGGCAGTTGGCCACTTACCAAATCAGCTAATTACTTCATAAAAGAAGAAAGCTACAGGTTTGTTCTGTTTCTGCTACCCTCTAGTGGTTGATCTCGATTACCCTTGACGGTCGGACATTTTTGAGAAGATATGTGGAGCATTAAGTCTCTGGAGAGCTATTGAGTCTCTTCACTTTATCTGGGTTGAAGGCACTGATACATGCTCAAGACTATAAAATGACTGTTCAGTCTATAAAGGCTTTTCTTTAGTCAGTCTTTTTAGATTATGGAATACATTAAGATTTACATTTACATTCGTATCCGGTGGGACTTCATCTGCAAACAGTTGAAGGCACGCTGGTACAACACACCTACTACATCTATATGGATATATAACCTGAAGGAGAGTCAGCTTATAGCTGGTACAAGAGTAAAGTAATTGGTAATAATATCAGTACATTAAAAAGAGAAGTGATACAAAATATGATCAACAGTATGCGGAGGGAAAGATGCTTAATAAAAAGGTCTTAGAAAAAGACGTAGAGAGAATTAATACAATAGGACATAGTGAAATAGAGATTTCTTCAGTAGCTGCTTTACCCTGGTTAGAATTATGGGAATCCGTAGTCATGAACAAAGGGTATGAGGCTGGATATGAAATTTTTAATTTATCTTAGCTATGAGCTATATATGGCCTTCCATTTGAATCTAGGAATACAAAGGATGGATGGATTGTGATGACATACATAGTGGTTTTATCAAATCTAAATTTGATATGATGGATCTTACATTTACAGCATTTAGCAGATACCCTTATCCAGAGCGACTTACATTTTCTCTTATTTTTATACAACTGAGAAATTGAGGGTTAAGGGCCTTGCTCAGGGGCCCAGCAGTAGCAGCTTGGTGGACATAGGAACTGAACTCACAACTTTCCGATTGGTAGTCCAACACCCCAACCACTAGGCTACTACGTCTCTCCGGTCTTTTGAGAGACATTTAAATTATAAAGTCAGATTTGCAATGATAGAAGATGCCATGAGACATTCAGATTCTAGTGATTTAATTTGCATGCAGGACAAGATTGGACCAAGTGATGACCCCTGAGGGACTCCTATAGTGACTCTGTGTGGTGATAAAACTAAACCTATTCAAGCTATGTGGTGGGATGATCCTGTAGATATGCAAAAAATTATTTCACTCCCAAAAATGGGAACAGATGTTCTTTCTGGCTTTGGCCAAAGCCTCTGTGACTGTAAGGATGGCCATGTCCATAGGATATATGGCTTTGTAGTCAGATTGTGTGGGATCTAGGAGGTCATTTAGTGGGTGGTATGTAGATAACTGTTCAAGCACTGGAATAGTAGGAGGGAAGATTTCTGGTATTCATAACTAGCATACTTGAATTTACCATACTTGAACATGGTAGAAACCAAATTATATATGTACTGACCATAGTGGACACATACGGAGGGAAGTAGCTGGAGCTTATCTGAAGAAGGTAGACAACACTGTGTAAAGTGAGAGCAGCTTGCTGGACAATGTGTATTCATCAGTCTCACCACTTTTTGGCCAGTAAGTAACATGAATGTCTCAGTAGTTGGGCTCATGTTGTGCTCATAGATTCAATAAGCTTTAGCTAAAAGACTGAATTATGTTTATCAATGACCCTTTAATATCAATAATATGTTTGTGTATGAATAACTGGAATTAAATTCTCTTGATACAAAGCTCTCATATATGCATGCTTGTTAACCACTTCTTACTAATCTGTGAACCAAAATCCAGTGCCCATGCCTCATCATTCCATTCAGTTCCTTCAAATGAGCCGGGAGCTAGCAAATAGTCCGAAATGACTGAATGAGTGTATTAAATATCAGGGTTTTTTTTTCCCCCAAGTATTTCTTCACAAAGCCCCGACATAGTAGTTACCATGGGATTTGCTGACGTCAGAGGCAAGAACCAGTTGATGCAGTGTTGCTTAAATTAGTCTCTAGTGATATCCACCAATCTCTCTCTCTCTCTCTCTCTCTCTCTCTCTCTCTCTCTCTCTCTCTCTCTCTCTGTCTGTCTTCCATCTAATGCTTTCATGAATAAAAGGAATTGTGTAGTGTACATATGCGGTTGCATTTTGCTAAAAATGAGATTTGTATAGTCTTCCACAACACCATTTAAGTGAAGAATTTCCCCTTTAATAAAATACGTTGTAATCATGTTTTGGTAATCAATATATACAGGTTGAAAGGTTACAATATTCAGGCTGGAAAAGTGACAAATCACCATATAGAAAGAATTGCATTTGCAAGGAATGAGCAAATGTCTGTGGCACCAATTGCAAAACCATTCCCTTTTTGGGGATTGTCTCGCTGTTGCCTCTCCAGTGCACCTGCAGTCAATTTCATTTGCACCAAAGCAAGTGAATCTGATTCACAAGCACGTATGCTTCCTAAATCGATAGACTGATATCCCTAAAGCTTAACTAACTTGGTGTTATACTTTGATGATTAAGTGTTATATATATATATATATATTGTATTGTAATATATTGTATTGCTTAAAACAGTACTTCTCAAAAATAAAACTCCTTCCTATTCTAAAATCAGACCTCACAGTATTTATGGAACAGTGCATTTGTTATTAAAACAATATAATTATTCATAATGCTAAGTTGATGCCTGCAGCACACACTTGATCTGAGATGATCTCCTTGCCATCTCTCATTTCAGTTTCAATGGACTGCTCTTTTTATTTATTACTATATTACAGTTAATTTTCAACATTCTGGCCATTGTACATATTGCTTATCACAGACAGAAATCATTGGATAAGCTATAATGTACTCATTTCTACTCTTATAATGGTGTTGCACATTTGGCAAATTAGTTCATGTTGAATTTTTAATATATTTAATCAATTAATCATTTTAACCCGTAAAAACTTTTCACTCCAGACACATTTATCAATGGCTGACTTGGCCTCTGCTCTGCATTTGTTCAACTCCACATCCTCCACATTAACTTTTAGTTACAGCAACATTTGCATGGAATAAAAGTAAATATGCCTGACTTCTAAGAGTAATGTTAATTTATCTAAATTAGTTTGAAAAGTTGAGAAACATCCACTGAACATCTGTTTGACCACACACAACTAAAAAGCATCTGACACACCAAAGCCACAAAGAGCTTTTAATATAACTTCATTTAATTAGGCTGTTCTAAAGCTGGTGTTCTAGTACTGAAGGTGTGCCTTTTTAAACTGTCCAAAAAAAAGATCCAACGTCATAAACAGGCTGTGCTTCCGTGCTTGCCATTCACTCAGATTTATATTTCTGTAACTATTTTATTAGCTATGCCACCTTTTATTCACTAAGCAGTACTGTTTTCTTTTATGTACTGTACTTTCTGTATTCCTAAAGCTTCACCAACCATCATGTTGAGATTACTGCAAACAAAAAAATCTTGTTCGTTAGAAATGGTTTTATAACGAGATTTTATTTTTCTTTCATGTTCTAATATCTGAATATAAATGCATTTAGTTTCACTGAACAGGCTGAACAGCTAACAGTCAGTGACACAAGCCATGGTATAAAGGAGCATAAAGCCTTTAGAAAGAAATTGCTTCCTTTTCAGTCAGCCATGTGGCATCGTCATTTCAGACACAGCAGGTACACAAATCAAAGGCAATTCAGAATGAAAAGACTGCTGTATTGTGCAAGCTGCCATTGCTACATATGTATAATGACATATAAAAAGATATTATATATCTAAGATTATACAGACATTTTTGTTGCATTTATATAGTGCTGATCCAGTGCTATGGTATGCCTGGCTGTAATTCCTCTTATTCAACTCATACAGCTTTAATTATATTGAAATTGAGGTTTAGTTTCATTCTTTGTGCTGAAAGCAAAGTGCTAATTTCTTCCCCCAAAATAACAGGATTATTTATAATCTATTTATTCTTGCCTTCAGCAGTCATTATTCTCTTGACTCACATAGCCAGGCATGAGGACATTTTAAAAAAATAAGCTCATATTTGGACTGCTTCTCATATATTCTGCTTCTGGTTGTAATGCTGTACACATACACAATATATATCATTATATCATATATCTATGAAAACATACTCCATTGGCCATGCCAAACATTCAGCATTAATATAATTAAATAAAAGAGGAGATTCTTATCCCATCAGCCAGGAAACCATACCTGGGGAGAGGATAGAAAATTCAACATCATAACAACCACAAATATAGTGAATTGACTCAAGAAATTATATCAGTGCTCGTCTAATGGAGGGCTTGCAGGAGATGTCAGCAGCCTAAACTTTTATAGCTCGTTATTTGATATAAACTTTTAATTTTCAGTTTTATTACTTGTTTATTTATAAGGTGCAGCCAGCTGGCACTACTATTATTTAGTAAAATTTAGCCAGCTAGTTAGCAGCTTAGATAATCTCTTAAAGTCCCACAGCAGGAACTACATTTTTTTTTACCTGATTTTAGAAAAGCCTTTTATAATAAGTAGAAACTAAAATCAACATTAGGCCAGATCAACAAATAAAACACAATGAGATATATAATATAATAGGGAGGATCTAAACAAGAAGCCCAGTTGAATGATTCATTTTAAGCCCAGGTTAATGATTCACTTTGAGGATGTAGTTTTGATTTTGGAGGTTCCTCTCCCATCTGACCTTCCTCCTGCCAGATTTTCACGGTTAGTTAATCATGAGACCATTTAATATCTTCCAACTGATGATAGAATCAGTTTTAAAGTCAGGTTATGCCTTATTACATGATTTATTTAGCTGTGGAATGTGCCAGATTAGCTTGTTAGGCTTTTGGCTTTGGTTTGTATGCTGTAGGATACATGTATGGATGAGATTTCTAATGGCAAACCATTAGGATATATATATATGGAATGAACTGGAAATCTAAAAATGGATCAGAATCGACAGAAATACACCAAACAAATATAACCACATTTATTTTGAAAGTATAAAATATCACACTGTAAAGGCCACTTTTCAAGGGTATAACAACAACCTCAAATGTTTTACACAAAATTTGAATACCTGCCCCTCAGTCTATTATCCATCAAACAGAAATGTCATCGTCCCACTTGACCTCAGAAACTGCACACATTTTAGCCATGTATCTGATGCCAGGAGTTCATTCTAGTCCATCGTTCAGAGGTTGCAGGTATTCCAGGTGTTCTCATTCACTTCAAAACCAGTGTACAGGCACAGCTTGACATCAAATTAAACAGGCACTGGATGCCCTCAAACTTGGAGACGCTCATTGAATGACAGAACAAAAAATGCAGTTCACATTCTATACATTGGCACCAGTCAGGCTCATATCCAAGACCCTGGTAGTACAGGCAAATTTGGCTCGCTTTGATCTTAGCAGGCTCCCCTCTTTCTGATTCTATGTCAGTGAACGTTAGTTCTTATTCGTTCCATGCACAACCATTGACATGGTGTCAGAATGAGGTAGACCCGTTGTACCCAAATCTTAGCTTTAAGTTTATACCTATGAAGTAACAGTCACATCAACCGGCTCGAGTGGAGCAGATGAAAAGGAAAAAAAAAGAAAAGAAATTCACATTCATCCCACATTTTATCTACAACTGACTGATCACCGACATGTTGGAATATCTGAAGTGTTCCCTAGAAATGCATTACTCCTGCTTTTCCCATCCCTTTCTGAAGTAATGTTTTCTTTATTCACAGATACCAATATGCCGCCTCTACATATCAATCCACTAGTCCTCGGTCTCACCAGGCATGTCTGAGACAGAAACTGCAATACACCCAAGAGGAATCAAAGCTGGCAAAGCCAAGTTAGATGAGGATGCACTGCTACACCAGTGACACGCTGATGCATGTATATGTGAGGTCTGTGTCAGTCTATGCTCTGTGTCCCCTGAAGGCTGAAATGGAGCAGGGGGCTTGCACTGTGGTGCGCTCGAGTGCACTGGCATGAGATAATGAGTGCCTGCTGATAAGGCTCAGATTATCCAAAGCCTAGTTTCTGTGGACTAGGACAAAGTGCCAGAGCCCATATTGCTTGTCCCCCTGGAGGATTTGTGGTTGATGATGCTCTCTGTGGATTTCAGTAGTCTCTCCAGGCATGGGGCGCTGATCTTTCCTAGAGGCGGCTGACATGGCACAGAGTCCATGTTAAGTTCAGGGGTGTCTATGGTGGAGGAAACCGAGTTGTCTTGTGTTGCATCTTCATCCCTATGTGCTGTTAGCAAGTTCCGGACTGTGCGCTGACCCTGCTCAGCAGTGGGTGAGCAGATGGGAGATGTGTGGAGCCATTTCAGATTGGTGGCAGAGTAAGGTGTTGGAAGGTGGTGGTCACTGCCCCGCATGGCCTTAACAGCCACAGGAAAAGCACTAGTGCTGCCAGAGTTGAAGAGACCAACAGAAATGGGGACTGGAGGCGAGGACAACTGTGACAGAGATACAGAGGCAATGACATGCATTTCAAATATATACTCTGCTCTGAAATTATTGGCATCTTTCTTTATGATAAGCAAAATGAATATCATCTATTAAGTATATATGTTGTATGCGTGTGCACATGTGCTGTTTGTATGCGTGTACACTTGTTTCCAAACACCATTTACAACAGTGCAACATTCTTTCAAAAATACCCACACTGCCATAATTAATATTTTTTGTCAGGAGAGAATTCCTGGCAAATATCCAGCTGTTTGAGACATTGCATTATCATTCACATTGTAAATTCTGCTAAATGCTGGGAATGTAAATTATTGAATATAATGTTTACACAGTATTTTTTAATACGAGAAAGCAGGGTGGATTTGGATACACACTGAATGAGGATATATGAGATTACATTTGCCCTCTAGATACATCCCTAAACTTACTCATTGTATGCTAATGGTCCCCAACTAAGCCATTTTGACAGTGAAGTCATTGCCCCAAATTTATTCCAATGTTTTAAATTATAGAAAATAGCAATTTATTCACACCATACCTGCTGACACAAACTTACCAACTGGTACAGAACATGCAGCCTTTATCTTTTAGAAAGGAGCAAGAAAACTAAAACAAACTAATTTGATGCTGCAAAACACTAACAATTGAAAAAGAGAAGAGAATATATATATATATATATACACCCATGCCAACAATTCCCTTGGCCATTTTTGAGTGGAAATGTATTGAGAAAAAAGTTCTTGAGTGGTGTAGAAGTAAAGTTTTTCCTTCTAATCAGAATATAGGAGTTTGAATTGAGAGAGTGCTTTTGAATTCCATTAGCCTTGAACATTAAACTGGTTTAGTTTCATTTGCGTTCCCAAAGCTGAAGCACTAGTATTATACACAATCTGAGAGGGACTGCTTTTAAAGATCTGTTCAAATCTTTACCTCTTTTTTTTTAAAAACTGATATTTAAGTGTATATTTTCTTGTGTAGTGTAGCTGTTCACCAAGACCCTTTCCCCCCAATATGAGCTTTGTTCTTAGGTAACACAAGAAATATGTGCAATACCTTACAGGTGTACTAATGGGTTTTAATCCTAACTTGACTGACCTGTTCCTTCCAAGTCAGTAATTAACGAAGAATGGTTATCGTCTGTCCTTACTGTCTACCTTAGCCATGTTCGTGATAGGTCTGAGTTGGTGATGAATGCTGGTATGAAATTACCATTAGTTTGATCCCCCGTCTAAAATTACTAAATTCAACCATTTTACACTTGGCACCCTCTTAGTCTGACATGACACTTATGCTTGATATATAGTGACGTGTGAGCCACAATAGCAAAACTTTACCTTGGGTTTTTTCAGCAGTGTGGTCTCTTGTGTCAGCTCCACAGCAGTGGTTTGGTAGTTGGGTTTTATGTTTGGAAACCAGGTCTTCAACATTTCCTCCATTTTCAGGATGATGTCAATATAGCGCTCACTGAAAGACACATGATGAATTAAGGATAAATTTAGGACATGGTCTGAAACAACAAAGGTACACTATCTGACCTGAGCAAGTGTGAAAGTCTGCTTTCTTTTGCTGAACATTACTGGTAGCACTGGATTCAAAATCATGTCTCGCCACAAATACAGATCACACATGTTTAAGCTTACACGTGGCACAGACCACGTTTCCTCTTGCCTCTAAAAATAGGTGCATAAGCCTACAGTGATACACTCACAGCCACGCTGCATACAAAGAGGAACAGTTGCCCTGAGCAAAAGTGATGCAAACTTTACTGTTCACCCACATGCTGCTGATCATGGACTTCTAAAAGGATTCAGTAGATATTTAAAGTAGATTAGTGTAAATCAAAGGACCAGATTCTACCTGTCCTAGCCCTATTAAAATTACATGACACATTATCCATTATGATTTCTGCCAGGAAAGTTAATTTGATCGCCTTGCCAGCTTTGAGGCCTTGCTCTGAGTGGCTGCCAGCTGGCAAAATAATTCAACCCAAGGGAGGGGCACACAACGACTTCTCTTTGCCACCCCATGCTGCATGTGCCCACAGGGAGGTGGCCTCTCTTCCGCTTAGTCTCTCTCTCCAGCAGCTGCTGGGTCAGCTGGGGCCATGTTGGCTTAAGGCCCTGATCTACAAAACGGGGGCCTACGATTTAAAGTCACTGTCTATTCATCTGAGATGGTAACATCCCAACAATGTACTGGGTCAGTTGCATGCAACATGTTCAGAAGTTTACATTCTTAACAGTTCAAGAAAAAATCTGTATTTGTTAGTAATATTTGTATTGGTTAGTTTCATGGGATGGGTTGTGTTTATACTATACTTTATCTTTGCATGTCCTTTGTTTAAAATTAAACCCATTCACATTACCCTCTCTTATTCAAATTCGTCTGAATTTTTCATGTGATTAGGATCATTAGCAATATAACTGGACTTAAACTACACTAAATTGTCACACTAGATATTCGAGGAACTACAATGCAATACAAGAAGAATAGACTTTTTTACAGCGCACCAAAATGTAACAAAGAAAAGTGGCAGGCTTTGTGCCAAATACTGTTCTCAGAATCAAGAATGACTCACACTGGGATGGCAAGTCATATAAAGCAACAAAAGACTTTCCACCAGCTACACTGCAGTAGATGGTCTCACCACATGACAGCTAATTGATTGGATGTACAGTTATTTCTAGATCGGAGCACATAGCAACAAGGCTGAATGGTTTTCCTGTTGTGGCCATACAGCCTGTGCCATAGCACAGAGTCCAGAGTACAAGAAGGTCTGCTGGAACACACCTACAACATCAGCAGGAGTTTCCTACTGCCTCCACAATACTCAAATCCTCTGGCTTATTCTGCAAAGCACTCGCACTTAAACACCTGTTTGTAAGAAAGCAAGTGCATGGCGAGCAAACAAACAAATAAACAAACAAATAAACTTTAAACCAGAAGACAAACTACACATTTTTCATCCAAAAACATAAAGTTCTTGCAGAAAAGAACTTTATTCAATTCCCAAACTTGGACAGTTATTTAGCTACCTCACATTTTCATTACAACGCATGGGCTGTAATCTTAAGCTTTCTGGTAAATGTCAGAAATCTGCTATCCGTTCTTGTATTCTTTTAGGAGACATTATAGTAGGTTCAATCTGAATAATGTATTTGTATCTGGTTACATCCCTAATACATAAAAACTAGTATACAATCACAGACTGGTGAAACTCAGTGTACATGGATGGAAGTATTACAAGGATAAAAGCTCTTACCCCATGCAAGGATTCTGAAGGACCCCCATTATTCTCTGGATTCGATCCATGGCTACACTCTCCTGGAAAGTGCTGAGTCCTGTGAATGGAAACCACTTTTATTTATTTATTTTTTTGGTTTTTGACACTCAGTTCTAGAGCCTTGTCTCTGACAGGCTGGGCTGTGCCTGTGCAGCAGATGGGTTTTTGTAAAAGTGAGTGGGAGGGCAGACTCTCTGTCTCTGTGGCCAGGAAGTCTGGGGTCATTTGGAGCTCCAGCTTTGACGGAGATCCCAGTACGACTGCTCGTGAATGCTTGCCTGGCACACAGCCTGCCTAGATGCAGTGCCATGCGGTGCTAAATCCCAGCCAACAAAATGCAACATTCAGTATCTACTGGGCTTAATACCATGTGGTAGTGTGTATGCCTGACTCATGCATGTTTCACCAGTCCTCTAACCACTGCGAAAACACTGAAGCCAATATAATTTCACAGCCAAAATACAAACACCCCAACACTCTACCTAATGAGCATTAGAGACGAAAAACATTATATACAAACAGATAAGTTAAAGGAAAGTACAGTGGCTCTGGTATGGAATAGTCTCTTTTACCAGATCAAACAAGAGCTCACTGAATCCTGTAACAAGTATGAAAATGACATAAATTTGATGTTATCATCTTCAGTTATCAGATCTTACTTCAACAGAACACTACAGGAAGTTTTGCCACTAACATATTAATCACAGCTCTCTATAGCCACAATCAAAAACAATAATTGATTTTTTTTTAAGAAAGGTTCATCACTGCAGTAAAGCTCTAGGAAGCTACAGAATTTGTGCTAAATGAAATGCTTTTGCTGTTTTTTTTTCCTTTAAAGTGTCACTTGTCTGTAGCTCTGAGATTTCCATCACACCTTTAACATGTTTTAGGAATTCCTGATAATTTGTAGTAAAAATTAACAATATTTTGTCACATATTGTTGATCAACTACATTAAGACAGGCCATAAAAATATGGAGTATTAAATAATGAATATAAATATTGAAGAATGAACTATCAATAACTTGACAGGCTTGCAAGCAGTGTTCAGTGTACACTGTCTTAATGACATGATCCTGCCTTGGAAATAATAAATTCACTGATCAATCAAATGGTCATACTTTCATAAACATCCTAAGATCCACTGTAAAGGGACTCCTAAAGTGCAGCTGTTCTCTGCATGATTTGACATCTTCCCTATTAGCAACACACCTAATGCAATGACTAGAAATTTATGGAAATAAGTGGAGGTAAGTGGAACCTACAATCTAGTCTTCTAGATATCACAGTCAGGAGCTGCATAAAACCTACTTACTTGTAATCCAGCTAACGGAAAAGGCCACCGTAATATTACGGAAAGATTATTGCTAATGATTTGAATAATTTTTACTAAAATAGTTGTCATTCATTGTTGAAACATTTACAAACTTTAGAAACATGCTCCAAATTGTAAGTCAGAAACCTTTTAGCTAATCTAAAATTGTTAGATGGATAATAGAAATAATAGTAAAATAATGTGTGCATTTATTACATAAATATACAGATTTTCAGGTATTTTTATAGTTTCTGGTGGAAACATTGTAAAAAATGTTTTATGACATGTCCACTTTTAATATTTCTGTTAAACATTTATACAGCACATATTCTAGATATATTTGTGAAATTATAAGCCGATAAATGCAGTCCATTGTCTCCATTTTCTGCTGCCCTCTATGGTGCTCTAAACAGAACAGTCAGTAGTAATTAATGAATACGTGTGTGCCTGCACTTATACACAATGCATGGTAATTTTTTCATCACACGATATTAAACAACTTTGTGAGCTATGATTCCGCCAAAAGGCCGAGAATGCTTGAAATATTTTGTGCAGACAGGATCCTGACAAACTCACAAACCTATTGACTATTCCTTCTTTGAAAAGGTCAGACAAATACAAAAACAGTAAAGAAACTATTCAAGGCACAAATCAGAAAAGCACATACAGGAAAAAAATAACACAATTACTGATATTCAACGAAGGGCAAGACTTCACTCTGAACTAGAGGAAATTAAGGTATAAAAGCTGTAGGTAAATATAAAAGTAGCAACTTAGAGGTAAGTATTCTGGTACTGTTGCATGCAGATGGCTGAGACTGTAGTAGGGAGAAGTAAGGAAAGCCATGTGCAGGGATGTGTGAGGTCAGGAGTGCAGTTGAAACCCCTTGCTAGAGAACAAAGTAAGAAGTATTTTTTAAAGAAAGCTGCTACTCACGTTCTCTGTATCTGCCAGAACGGAGGCCATTCAGGATTGAGGAGAGTGGGTGAATATAGCACTGCAACTCCATGCACTGCAGAACAAAAACCAGCATTCAACGCCTTTTTTCTAACACTAGTCATTATCTGATAAAGAACAACTCTACTGTTGAAAGTGTCCTGAGGACATGATTGCAAAACAGTTTTCGTTTTTGAAGAGAGCGTTTTCCATATCGAGCCATTATGTAATTTCTTAAATCTTCAATAATCCGATTTCATATAGATATCTGCACCTCATAATTTAGACCCTGTATAAGTTTAGAAACCAAAGCAATGTGAATTATTGAACTTTCACCAAAGCACTATACACTTAACTGACAGTTTCTTCATCTTCAACTAGATAAAAGGGAGACACCTTTCCCAGAAACAGTTCCACCATGTTTATTTCTAACACTTATTCTGTTTGAGTGTGAATCTAGATCATGTGGGTGATACGGGCCATCTTCTGTAAAACTGGCACTCCCCTTGCACTGAATGTGCCTGAAAGACAACATATGCCATACCTTGCATGCAAACAGCTTGTCCTTCTCTGTTGGGCTAGCTGTGAGCTGCTTTTCCTTTTGCTTTGGTACTGGCAGGCAGCGTGATCTTTTCTGTGCCTGTCTGCTTTTGCCTTTAGGGCTTCCTGGGGTGCAGATGTGGTCAGACATGTCTTCCTGTCCCAATAGAGAAGGGTCTCTGTCTTCACTGCTGAAAGAACTGGTTGGGCTGGAGGGGGGACTGCTCCTGCAGCTTCTGTCCTCCTTAACCTTCAGTGAGTGGTCACTGCTTTTCCTGCAAGTTTGAGGCCCACAGCTGTTCTGAGCTGCAGGAGTGGTGGGCAATGTGTCCTCTTCTTGAACATATTTAGTCTCCAGCTCACTGTTGTTGTGCTCTTCATCATCACTTGCCAGCCAGTCAATGGAATAGTCCGAATCTGATGCCGACATCCTCGGCCGCTTCATTACTGGCCTGTGGAAAAGAGAAGAGGCAGACTACAAGTCGAATAAAAATGCAATCAATAAAATGTAAATCCCTGCTTGTGGGTATGTACATGCAATATATGAAGAAAGAAACATTATTTCTTACCATTCTCCTTAATTTTTTTTTGTTTAAAAGAAGCAATTGGGGAGATTAATAGCTAAAAACATTTGCAGTGAAAGATGCCAGAATATGCATGTATGTAAGGGGCCAACACTGTAAGGCACAGACCAGTCAGTCATCCATGCTCCACATTGCAGATAAACAGTGTCCACACAGAAGGCTGTGTGCTACATCACCACCACAGAAATCCACCATGTGGTCCATAATCTTAAATACGTAAACAAAAAGCTGTCTGGGACTGACACTTGTTTTCCTGCAAGCCTTCTATGCAGTGTGTACTTAAGGTAATGTACTAACTGAACAAAATCCATGTTCAATCAACATGCAACCTGGTTTGGGTGTATAAATTATTTCTTATGGATAGATGTTCTCATATAAAAATAACTGCTGTGTTTTCTCTGCTTTTTATAAAATAAGGGCCCTATGGATGGGGCCTCTCGACTAACCAGGTGGCTGAAAACTTTTACCAAGAGCCTCAAATGCTCATTCAATAAGATTGGATCAGAGCAGCCATGACAGCCACCGTGAGATGGAAACAATAGTCCCTCGACGACAGCCATTTTAATGAAGCTGCAACACTGACATTTATAACATAAAATATGAGTCCCACTTCGGACCTGAATTAAGAAAAAGCATCTGAAGCTGATGAGCACAAAAGCAGATTGTGTAAAAGGACAAAAGAAATCAAGACAAGACTTTTTTAATTGGCCTGATGCATTCAACATTCTCAGACTTAAGTTGTTCACTAATAAGAACAATACAGAAGACAGTTAATTGGGATCTTTATTTTAATTGTTACTATTCCTGGTTATGTTGTATAGGACAGATAGTAAGCATGAAGTATATGAAGCCAGCAGGGAAAAGCTTTTTCCTAGTGATTCACCACGAGTGTTTCACCATGAAACCACTTCCGTAGTCCAACAATCACATTTTGTTGCTTTGCAACCTGGAATGAAAGGCTTTTTTCCCAGCATTTTTTTTGTTTTTTGTTTAATCAAGCTGTATTTACTCAGTACAACTTATAACATCCAATTGAATGATAACAGCAAAAATTGAAAAATTAGTCAAATATGCTGTTTGATTCATTCATTTTGGATATGAGAGGGAGTATCCTGAAAATGACATTGTCTCAATGGCACATCACTTTAATTAGCTCAGCATAAAAAGAGCTTTTCCTGAAGCATCTCAGTTCATTGTGGTACAACTGAAGCAAACAATCAACTGTGAGTGGCAAGGCACTGTTAAAACATCTCCAGGATAAAGTTGTGGACAGGCACAGTTCAGGAAATACAAAAAAAATTCAAAGGCTTTTTATCAATCCCCAGAAGCACAGTGAAGTCTATTGCTAAGAAGTGGAAGGTGTTTGATGCAACCAAGAGCCTCCCTGGATCAGGACGGCCCACCAAACTGGATGGAGCAGCGAGGGGGAAACTGGGCAGAGAGGCTACCAAGAGGCAAACAGCAACTTTGACCACGTCATAAATTCCTGCAGCTGTTTCATTGTGTGCATGTGACAACAATATCACAAATTCTCCACAAATGTGGCTTGTCTGGGAGAGTTGGGAAACTTTTCAAGAAAGGCCAAATGCAGTCATGACTGAGCTTTGCCAAAATGCACCTAAAAGATTCAGAGGCCAAGTGGAAAAGGGTGTTATGGCGAGATAAGAATAAAATGAAACTATTTTATAGCCTCAAACAAGTAAAGCATGGTGGTGGTAATATCCTGCTGTGGGGGTGTTTCTCTGCAGCAGAACACTTGTCAGGAGAAAAGGAAATATATACAGGGCAAAATACTGTGAAAATACCGAACGTTGTCAATGGAAGGAAGACACACAGCAAAATCGATTAAAAAAAGATTAATGTCCTTGAATGGCCTAGTCAGAGTCCTGCCTTAAACCCCATTGAAAAGCTGTGGAATGACCTGAAGACTGCAGTTCACCAATATCACCAACAATTTTAAATGAACTTGAGTAGTTCTGCATACAAGAGTGCACAAATAAGTCTAGAGGTGCAAAATTGGTAGAGACATATCCCAACAGACTAATTAAAAGGTGCTTCAACAAAATACTGGCACAACACGGTGATCTTTTATCCACCTCAGTGATTGTTTTTTTTGGTCATTGTTTTTTCTGACCTGTTTTATATTTTATTTTACTTGGATGTTATAAGTTGCAGTGAGTAAAAACAACTGGATAAAACAATAATTGCGTCTGTCTTCATTTCAGGCTGCAAGTCACATTTTTCTTGCTTATTTTGAAGGGGGTAATTCTGTTCTATACCCACTGTAGTTAGCACTGAGGACAAAGGAGGAAGTTGTTCACTCTCCAAAGGCAGTCTGTTTATACATAAAATTAAAACAAGTGTTTCATAAAAGCAAAGCAGATTTGTGACATCACAATACTATAATTAACAAAAACATAGAAAACATGCACATTTGCCAACTTCTGTTTATAAAGTATTAGAGAATTAGGCCACATTATCACCCGTATTTATATTATATAAATATATAAACTCATTAGATCTGTGAACACGTGTACTCTAATAATAAAGTGCACATTATGTAACCAAGCGTCAGAGACAAGGCGGTAAAAACGCGCCTATGAAAGGTGATAATATACTAATGGCACCATTTACATATTGTGAAATTTGTTAACCTTTCATAGGTTTTCAAAGCAGGAAAAGTGTGGAGCAGCATGCTGAGCACATCCGATAAGTGATACAAAGACCAGTCTTGGCAGTGAAATGTTCAACAATCAGAACAAACAAATCCAGTAAAACATAAGACATTGTTGCAAAGTCTGATAGCATCGAAGAGACTGGAATAAATGAGATTATAGAACTCAGTAAACATCCAAACACAACCCCATGCTATAATATTAAAACAGTAGACTAGGTCACAACAGAGCTCTAGTTTGGGACGTGGTTAGATCATCCAAGGTGATTATATAAAATAAAACAAAACCACGAAAGATATTCGTTATCAATAGTTTATTACCTGTAGGATTAAAGAGGGTGGGGCACGAGACAACACCTAAATGCAGCCTGAACTCAAATAACTACCTAGAGAGCATGTTATTATAGGCGGGTAAATACATAGGTATATATACACACAGGTGTGTGTATGTGTGTGTGTATATATATATATATATATATATATATATATATATATATATATATATATATATATATATATATATATATATATGTATGTATGTGTGTGTGGTATGTATAAATATATATACATACACATATTACACACATATTACACACACACACATTATATATATATATATATATATACACACACACACACACACACACAGGTATATATACATAGGTATATATAGTCGATCACAGGTTATAGAACAAGGTTGCGTTTTTGTTTTTTTTCTCTCATTCTATAATCCTGCATTTCTTATATCCATATAATAAATGTTATATTCTCATAATCGATCTTTCAAACAAAAAGAAAAAGAAATGCGCCATTTGTTTTTGTTCTATTCGAATAGATTGTGTAAGCTTAACCACATGTGTAAAAACATACGGGGATCCGGGACGATAATGAGCGCCGATTTCACTGCATAGCTTTAGGCAACTCGTCTAAACTCTCTTTACATCTCATCACATAAAGATGTGCGACAACTCAAGCGCTAAATATCCGCCTTACAAAGTCATAACAAATGTCGGAGTTGTTTTTGGTTGATGTTTAACAACGCGGTCGTACCTTTTTTCAGGATGTAAGGGATCGGTGCGTGTTCCTTTGTTTCAGAGGTAAGTCCCGGACACGGTGAGCAGCCCGTCGACGAGCTTCGTGCTTTTCCGTGATGCGGAGCTGCGACTGAGACGCCCGTGTTACTGCTCCCCAGGCAACGTGTCTGCGGGGGCGTGCACAAACACACCGGGCTCTCCTATTCGCGTCTCCACAGCCCGAGCTGACCAATAATATTCGTGTATAGAGGCGGCCGTGGGCGATTGGCGAGAAGAGATTATATATGTAAATGAGATGGAAATGTAGAAAACACGTGGACACGCGGATCGGTTTCAGCCGGACGGACTGTCAACTCGGTGGTTCTGTTTTTGCTCCCAGTGGCAAACTTATTCACGCCTCATTAAATCAGTGAGGCTGATGCGAACAGAGAGAGAGAGAGAGAGAGAGAGAGAGAGAGAGAGAGAGAGAGAGAGAGAGAGAGAGCAGATATCCGATCGCATTATTCAAACATATTATAATCCATCCTTTCACCAACATCCACAACGATACAGGAGGTTCACGAATGTCTTAAGTCTTAATAAAAACCATACTACGTCCTTGAACAGTGTTTCACAGGGATTACATTTATTATAGGACCACAGCAAAGCACGTGGTGCTTTGGTCACGCCTTCTTATTCCGCTTCCCGTTAAGTGCACGTGAGACGGTGCTCGTAAACCGAGCGAATTAACGTTAATGGTTTAGCAGTGGAGGAATGAATGAAACAGGAAGAACGTGACGCACCGCAGTACGATCTTTTATTCGGGTTAAACACGTGACGCATTACGCAGTCAGAGCGTAAACACTGCAGTGTGTGTGGGGGGTGTGGACCGCCCCAAACCAGATCAAACCACACTTTTCCAAAGACACACACACCTAGTGCTTTGCGATATTTAACCTGCAATAGCTCCATGCTCCGGGAGTGAAGGCAATTTTGCAGACAACCTACTGATGCCAGGAGGCTCTCAGTGGCCTTTTAAATGTTGTAAGATGCATTGAAAGAAAATGTCAAAGCAATGATCAATTAACCATTACGGTGTAAAAAGACAGCACACTGTGAAAGCATGCAATCAGTGGCCACGTTATTAGGTACACCCACTAAAGAGTTTTTATTAATAACTCATCCCTGTAGAACATTTCTCAACCCATAGCAATACTGCAAACACATCTATCCCACTGCTATTTCTTTGTCAGAGCTCTGATGAGAATGATGGTTAGTGGTGGTTTCATGCTGTTCCCTTTTCACTGATGGATGCAATACAGAGGTGCAAGCTAATTACACACCCCTATAATTGATCACCTTTTAGAATGATCACTGAGTTATTTCACCTTATTGATATTAATGCTAGTAAAGCTTAAGCATTGCTATTCAGTAATCTTCTCTAACTGATGTACAGAGACATTTTACAACAGAAATGTTATGCCCTGACTTTAGCATGTGGACTTATTTTGGTTTTTGTACTGACAAAGAGGTGTAACATTGACACCAGGTCTTCCAACTTGTAGACCTCTGACAATGAGTGACAAAAAATAAATAAATCAGAATGTGTGGGCATTTCAAGGTTCATTGCTATTGTGCCAGAATAGACCAGTTTGAGTACACCATGACTATGGCAAAAGAATGTGACTGGTGACTCACACACATTTGCTTGCACACACACACACACACACACACACACACACACACACACACACACACACACACACACACACACACACACACACACACACACACACACACACACATTTGCTTGCACACACACACTCTCTCTCTCTCTCTCTCTCTCTCTCTCTCTCTCTCTCTCTCTCTCTCTCTCTCTCTCTCTCTCTCTGTTTCTCTCTGCTGTCCTTAGATAAGTTCTCTAGTTCTCTGAAAAGGGACCAGGTGAAGATACAGGGCCTGAAGGCATGAGTCACAGAGGGGTTTTTTTTATAGAGAAATCTGAACATGTGGGGGAGAGAGAGAGAGATACCATCCATTTCTCTCCTCTCCTCACAGAGAATGAAGGACAAAATGTTTTTTCCACTCAAACTCCCACATATGTTATCAACCAATCAAACACTGATAAAATACTGAAATACTAAAGATGTGAACTAAAAAAGAAACCATTACAACATTTAACCTCTCGAAGTCCTGGGTTATATATATATATACATTATTCAAAAAGTACTATGAATTATTCTGTATCTATAATGAGACTGATGGGAGAGGTATGTAGATAAAAGGGTCTGGTCCAACTGATGAGTCCTTGTAGTTACAAAGCTAAATGTGGCCTTGCTTTTAATGTAGCTGTTAATGTGCATATCCTCTGCTAACTGTTTGATTATTGCTAATCTGACAACAAGTAACCATTAGTCTGAATCTCGGATTTCTATTATCACATCTCTGTTTTGCCTGTGTCTGTCAATGCACTGGACAGTAGCAGAGAGACTGGGGCATGCTTTGTTAGTGTTCAAAGCTGTGCAATAATAATGGGCTATGTGTATTTAATTATAGATTTACATGAGGGATCTTACTCAAGCCTTCCATTAACAAGCAGTTCAGAGAACTGAACTTTATTAACCTTAACCAACACCCACAATCCTATGGTAGGCTTGATCTTCATTTCAGTTAAATGAAGATAAATAAATCCAAAATGTTCACCTTTATCATGAATTTTTCACAAACCAGAGGTCAGAGCATGTGACATTTTCCACCTCCTCCACCTTCCCAGCACACTCATGCACACACTCACAGAGATGCTGAACTTTGAGTCAGGTCTGAGTCAGGACTGAGACAGGAATCGGCTCTATGATTTGCAGGTGCTGTCAGGCAGGCTATGTAATTCAGAGCCTAATGAGGATTGAGAGGATGTTTAGAGATGTGCTGTCCCTCTTACTTTCATTCACTGAGAATACTTTGGACCTGGTTCACATGGATGTTAAATTTGAATCCCTAAAAAATTTAAAATTACTATTAAATAATCAGTATCTCACATACAGGAATTTGTTTTGCCATATTGGAAACACCTTAAAATAATACTTTACTAAAGAGACACACTTGCATTGACAAATCTGATTCAGACACAGGGGATAAACAGAACATATATGCCATTTTATACATTTTACCATTAAAAACAAATGTATAGAAACACATTTAACAGTACATACACATCTCTTAAAAATGGAATATTGACAATTGCTTAGTTTTATCAGTGTGAATGGGAAATTTTCCACTGAAGATTGTGGCTCAGCTGCAATATATGAGATGAGAGGGGTGGTTTAGTTTTGATTTTATTGCCTTTCCCAGAACAAAGATTCTGAAATGAGTGATGGGTAGGAGGTGCTGCAATACTCATGGTCCAACACACTAAGTTTCTTGCCAAATAAAGAACAAAGTGCAGCCTATAACTTTCTCAGCATACTTAGATAATGATGCATATACAGTACTTGATGAGTGTGCGGATCCTCATTGGTACAGTTGACTCAGGTACAGTGCCCACATCTGTACTAATCTATATTTATTATGTGTACAGAGGAGGAGTCTATATATGTTTGTGTACACATATGAGGGTGGACGCATAAATATTGTCCAAATTGTTGAGACTAACACAGCACTGAGATTAAGGACACACACACACACACACACACACACACACACACACACACACACACACACACACACACACACACACACACACACACACACACACACACACACACACACTCACACACATAGAGAGAGAGACAGAGACAGAGACAGATCTGTACTTTACAGTTTTGACAACAAATCAAGTCTTTGTTGTGTCATTTACAGATGGCTGAAAATTCACATGTGAATAGTTAGCGCAGCATCAAAAACAAACAACTCTTCCATAACATAGTTTCCATATAATGCACACAGAACGACAAAGAGTTGTTTCATTTGTGCAGTAGTAAAAGTGGTGTAGATGCATAGTTTTTTATAACAGTTGCACATTCTACTGTGTTTTATGGTATGTCACTGTTGAGAAACAGGCTGAAGCTGAACTGCACAGCAGCACTGAAATATTGCCCTGAGAGGCAGTGGTTATTGATGATGAAACCAGGTATATTCTGTGTGAACAAAAGCTTTTTAAATATTCAGCTCCACCACTCACACCTCCACATTATCACCACTTACCTAATTACCACTGTAGCCTGAGACAGGAAAATGGCTGACAGTTAGATATCAAGCTGGTGTTTTAAGATCACATGGTCAGTTTGCTCCTCCTTGAAAGCAGAAAAGCCAGATGTATCCCTTCTATTACGTAGGTTTTGATGCTCACTCAGCATTTTTAGGGGAACAGTCTTTGCTACTGTTCATGATCTTGGCTGCATAGTGATTATGCATTGATTGAATATCAGCAGTGCCTATGTTTAGCTGAACTTCTGCAAGCTGAAAAAATCACTGTGATATCACTGGGCAGCCTGTGGCAGTAATGACTGTATTTGTGTGTGGGGGTAATGTGTGTGAAAGGTTATGTAGTCTCACTAGAAATGAAACTTAACAGACCTCCAGGACTCTCACTGAGGCTTAAAGTGTCTGGGCATTTATTCCCTCTGTTCACCCACATTTACTTATTTTCCTGTACCCCAAAGAGAGAGGGATAGCAAAAGAGAGAGTGTGTTTTTTCCATAGACCTTCTGAGTGAAGATTTCTGATAGTTACATGTGAATTGTGAAAGCTTATTTTTCCATGGACACTTGGAGGCATGGTGCCAAAAGTTTGGCAGCAAACCACAGTTCACTCTTTAATGACTGTGTGTGTGTGTGTGTGTGTGTGTGTGTGTGTGTGTGTGTGTGTGTGTGTGTGTGTGTGTGTGTGTGTGTGTGTGTGTGTGTGTGTGTGTGTGTGTGTGTGTGTGTGTGTGTGAATGACTGCCAACACAGCTCAAACAGCAGTGGGATATCTCTCACTGTCCAGAGCTGAATGCTCCATGTGACATGGGCATATTTTAACTGGATTATATAAGTGCACTAGCTCCGCCTGTGCTCCACTCTTAAGGAGAGCTCCATACGATCCAGAGGAATCTGACCTCTCTCTACCATCCCTCAGTTTCCCATTACCTAATCATTGTATATTTAATTCTACATGTAAATTCATCTGCACTCAGGTGTCATTTCTGTCTTTTATATTAATTGTGCTGTGGTTTTGCCCATGACTAATCATTTTCATTGTTTAGTATGGATATTTTAATTTTTAACATTAATTAAGGACAGTTGTCAGCTGCATTGACCACTTGACAGAGACAATCATGATCACTTACTTATCAACCTTTAGCAAAACTAAAAAAAAAAAGAAAAAAGATTGCGAAACCTAAAAATGCATGTAACATCTACAGTCAGTTATTTTAGTCTATAAACTGAAGCATCTAATTAAGAGGCCCTGAGTGAAAAGTATTGCATCTAACAGAGCCCCAGGTAATTAGCACATTTTGTGCCTGGCTGAACTATGACTCCCGCTGTCTCAATGGTGAAAGGCTGAATTAGTTAGAATCAGCATGCCACACAGGGATCATCTGCCACCCCACAGTGCATCATCTAATTCAATCACAGTGACACCATCCCCAGCGGACTGGCCCATTAGCCACCGCAGTGAAATGACATTAGTAATTGGTGCCTGCTGTCATCGTAGCAAAAGATAAGGAATACTGTTATTAATGGTCTATGACAAACCATCCAGCTTTTCCAAGGCAGACGTGTCAGTCCTCATGCAAAATCTCATTATCTCTAACCACAAAGAAAGAACAGACTCATGTTTTTGTTGGCTGATATCAGGTGAAAGATCCAAAGAAAAACATCCTGTTTAATCAGCTGTATGTTTGGCAGTCATGCTGTAATGGCTACTGACCTGTGCAGCACGGACAGTACAACGTGTTTGTGACAGAAAAGCAAAACAAGTGGCCACCTGTCAACCCATAAGACTGGCAAAAATCAGGTTGCATTCATACATGTTCATTCTTCTTTCTCTTTAAGCAACATTCCCAGTGTACCACAGTTTAGGCATTTACAATTGTGCAATTGATTTGATGACAGAGTGAAAGACAACAGAGTAACACAGACATGTCTAGAATGTGTTTAACATGAGCTATGAGCTATTAAAATGTGTTGTGTCTATTGGTAGTATGCTTTTTTCTTACATAATTTACTCCTTTTCTTAGTAAGTTCATTAAATTCAAAGACTTTCACGTTGTAAAAGTGTTGTCTCTGACCCTGTTCTTCAAAAGTTAAAAGCATCTGGAACAGTTCAAACACTGGGTGCTGCAGAAAAGACATGACAGTCTGGGGCTGCCTGTTCAACCTGCAGGCTTCTTGTGTACACAGCAGTTCAAATGTTACACTACAGTTTGGTATAGCATAGCAGTATAGTACTTTACATCTATGGTGCCCTTAGGACTTTTCACATCCCAGACATTCATCATTTATATGCATCTCACATCAAAACCATGAATATCACATCATTCTGCATTCAGATTTAGCATAAAGATATCAGGGTACAAACACTTGTCTAACCTCTGGCTATTTTTGTGATTCCTGTGCTGCTGAATAGATAAAGAGAAGAGGAAGTTGATATAGGTGCTAGTGCTATGTGAGCCTGTCGTGTATGTAGAGGGAGTATGAAGGATCTGTTTGCTTCTGTTTCTCCTGCTTTCTCTCTCTCTCTGGAGACCAATGAAACCCAGTCAGGCTAAGTCAGAAATGGTGTAGAGACATCTTGTGGGCTAACCACCAAGAAATGTGGGGGTAAGGAGCCATGCCAAGCAGGTGGCAGGGATGTGATGAGAGAATCTTAGTCAGACAACACATTTGGAATGGAAACAGATATTTTGACACAATATATTTTACAATATATCTTTTCCACTATTACATAAAGGATTACAATTCAGGCTATTTAGCACAAACAACTTTTTCAAAATAAAATATTACCACATACTCTGTGTGCACTAACATATAGCTATTAAATAACCCAGATTAATTTATTGTATTGGGGGGGCACGGTGGCTTAGTGGTTATCACGTTCGCCTCACACCTCCAGGGTTGGGGGTTTGATTCCCGCCTCCGACTTGTGTGTGTGGAGTTTGCCCGTTCTCCCAGTGCCTCTGGGGTTTCCTCCGGGTACTCCGGTTTCCTCCCGCGGTCCAAAGACATGCATTGTAGGTTGATTGGCATCTCTGGAAAATTGTCCATAGTGTGTGAGTGAATGAGAGTGTGTGTGCCCTGCGATGGGTTGGCACTCCGTCCAGGGTGTATCCTGCCTTGATGCCCAATGACGCCTGAGATAGGCACAGGTTCCCCGTGACCTGAGAAGTTTGGACAAGCAGTAGAAAATGAATGAATGAATGAATTTATTGTATTATGTTATTTTGTAGGTCATTATTTGAATAAGCCCAGATTAATGTTACACTTAAAAATGTGTTGCCTGTGTATTTCAGCCTCAGAACAAACTGTTGCTATGTCTTTTACCTTTCCAAACCTATATTTTATATAATTTGAACTACCTGCAATCTATGTCACAGGAGCAGAATTAACTGTGCACTGCTATCAAGGCCTTTAATGCTGCTACTTAATTTCCCATGAAAACTTTCGGTTACTGCACTAAACTGTAATGTGCTTTACTCTTTGGTCTTATGTCACAATTAACATCTGCTGCCTTAGTCATGTTTGTTATACAGTATATGTAAATTAGATTAGGATTTCAAGAAAATGTAATGGGTCGAATTTATATGGAATATAAACTTATCTATTCTTATTATGGCCATAGGTGCAGAGGGTAAAGTGTTTCCATGAAGTATGAGAGAAACTCTGTACTGTTTGAGTATATGAGCTTCACAGAAATCTCATGTTCTTTCCAGCTTTAAGTGGAACAACATGTTCTCAGTAAAGTCTGAATCATTTTTAGGTATGACACATGACTGACACTCTCATCTCTCTCTTTCTCTTTCTCTCTGTCTTCTTCTTTCACATGGTTACAGGACTGAGTTCTAATCATTCAACCACTAAAATAGAATAGTGTAAAATGTTAATTGTAAATATATTGGTAAGAGATGCTATTAGAAAAAGGATACGTAAAAGCTGGCAGTGGAAAGGAGATTATTCTAATTATTATTCAGAGATTATAACAAATATACAAATGAGCATTGTTAGGAATATTTGAAATGTACACTCTGAATTAAAATATTATTGGAAAAATATGTAGAAATATGCATATAACTGAATATATATAGACAATGCATGCATATGATGGCAATGAGGGAAGTGCGATGTTAGGTCAGTTGGTTGTCAAAAGGCTGAAAATTGCAGCTGAAATGACCTAATTTGTCTCACTCTTTAGTAATTGTTGGGATTGGCTACTTCAATTTTATAGAAGAGGCTTTTTCTTAAGCTGCAGGTTCACTGGGTTCAGGCTGCCAAAAAGCACAGGAGTGTATCCTGGAGCTAACAGATCCTTGCCAGATATGTGTGTGTGTGTGTGTGTGTGTGTGGTGTGTGTGTGTGTGTGTGTGTGTGTGTGTGTGTGTGTGTGTGTGTGTGTGTGTGTGTGTGTGTGTATGTGTGTGTGTAGTGAATTCCTACAAGGATATAATGTTTCTAAGTAAGTATTTTGAGCAGAACTGTATAAGCGTGGCTTGCTTTCTAGCCAACCATTTCAGAGTGCCAAAGTCCCTTCAAAGAAGTCAACACTGTGTGTCAGAAATTTGTCTGGGCATAAAATGCTTTTTTCCCCTTTTCTGTTCAGTACTAATGATTGCAAGTTATTTTGATTACAAGTTATTTTGTATCTGAACAGTTTAAATGTAAAGACATAGCAAGAGGTTTAGACTTTACATGATTTTATTGAAGAAATTGTGTAATTTATTTTCTTAAGGAAAAACATCACTGTTTTAGACACTTCCGGAAACAGCATATTCAATGGCAACATTATTAACACTATAAATGTTTTATAGTCATTTTGTATTTTTGCATATCACACACATTATATAACAATTGTTTATGTTATTATATTTCTTTACTTTTTTACAGTCTTTCTTGTAGAGGAATTTGGAAGCTGAGTACTTTAGATAAATGTGTGCTGATCATATACTTCCCATGTCAGGTTTAATAATATGAAACAACTGCAAAGAACTGTAAAGAACATTACTGCAAAGAGGAGCTCATTTAACTGGGCTAACTTTATGGCTCTCTATGGTCTTTTTTCTACCTATTTAGAAGATTTACCTTCTAAGAAAAAGACAGATTTCATTATGTTACAGAGAATAAACATGAATGTCTGATCCACTGTACATTTATTATAAATGTTTATTCTTGCTTCCCTTGACTCCCTGTCCCTGCTCCTACTCAAAGTTGGGCCTGTGAGTCTGCTGTATTATGTAAATGTGATTTTATGGCTGTGTAGTTTTATGCTTGTGCTCAATACTTGAAACCACTGTATGTGTACAGTATTCCTATTCTATTATTCATATGTTTACCTTCTGCTCTATGTTTATGTTCTGTAAAGCTGCTTTGAGACAATGTCTATTGTAAAAAGCGCTATACAAATAAACTTGAATTGAATTGAATTGAATATACGCACAGGATTCTGTCCAAATCACAATAATTTAGCATTTCTTTTAAACGCTTTTCATGTTGTCAAAAAAGTCTAAGTAAGCCACCTATATTGATCGCATACCAGGTTGAATGTTTTCCAGGTAAGCACTTTATAATTTTCTTTCTTTCATTTGTTCATGGATTTTAACACTTTTTTAAATTTAGTTGACTTAAATTCTGCATTTTAGAAAAATATAGCAAACAACTAAATCGGTTATTTACTTACTCTGACCAGATTTAAAATGGTCCAATGTGGATAATTTGTTTGTCAAATATTAAGTTTGACCTCTTGAATATGACCAAAATGTTCATATTTTCTATCACCTTAAAAGGACATATTAAAATATTTTGGCACAAATGTAGACGTCTCATTAAAGTCACCAAATATATCTTTTAAACATCTGGTGGACTCCTTTGTACTTTATAACATATCCTCCAAAAGACTTATGTGTTACATAATCTTACAAAACACTGAGAAGCCTGACAGACAAGTTTACTCTAAAAAAACAGACTTCACAGCCCTTGCTACTCTTCCAGTGGCATGTCGCAGCTTCTGTTTTAGCAGGGTCACTGAGTTGATAGTAGTGCCTATGGCCATGTATGGGGAGATCCTACAGATAATGACATTACGTTTCTCTGTAAATAACAGTGCTATTGTGTGTGTGTGTGTGTGTGTGTGTGTGTGTGTGTGTGTGTGTGTGTGTGTGTGTGTGTGTGTGTGTGTGTGTGTGTGTGTGTGTGTGTGTGTGTGTGTGTGCGTGCACTGTGGAAAAAGAATTGCTAGGAGCAGCAATACACAAACATCATAACAATAAAAAGACGATTTTCTTGAACAAAGGACAATCTCACCTGACAGTGAGAATTCAGATGCTCAAAATCTACAAGAATAATTTGCTTTTAGGATGATTAATGTAGTTTTATATCAAAAACACTAAAATGTCATAGTGCCTACAATAATTCTATAAAACTTTTTAAAAAGTCTCATTTTGCTGTAACAATTCAGTAAAGAATATGTGAATTACATCAAACTATGGAATCAGAAAAATAGAAAAAAAGTATCCATTCAAGTATGGTAATGTGAATTATTCAACTTATGCTTTTAAGTTTATATTAAACCAAATATAATGATGATGACATCTTTTAAAAAAAATGGATTCCTCCTATGACTACCTAAACTGAACAGACTACAGTAAACCTTTTGAGGAAAAGATGCCTACTTAGTATTTACATTGACTATGAAACTAGGACCAAATTTATCAGCTGATTTAAATATGACAATGATAAAAAAATGAAATGAAAAAATAAAAATAAAAATGCTAAAATACATGAACCTTTTGGGTGAAAGGTACAAGGTTTAAACTAAGTTGAGTGTATGAAAATTTAGTTTCCACTCTTTAGTCTTCTGTAATGATCTATAAACTGTATAACCTAATATTTCATTATTTTACTTGTTGTCACATTCAGAAGGGTAATGGCACAAATTATTATTAATTATTTGACTATCAGTAATAATAATGCTATTGGAATTTTATTATCAGTTTACTGTAACAGTTTCTCTCAATTGTTCCATATTTTTAAGATTATGCTTTTGGTTTATGCAGGTTCACATCACCTCTCTTCCCCTCCTTATATCAGTCTGGCTTAGTCTCTGTAATTAAGAACATTCCCAAACTAGAGATCTTAGCCAAGAGCTCTCAGTCCTGCTGGCAGATGCATTGTGATGAAGAGATTTGCTTTGCATTCAGTCACTCCACTATTGCTTCATTCTAACAACATCTTTTCTGTGTGCCAAAAATGATTCTAACAAGTCAGTTTATTATGTATTTAACTCCAGCTAACTGAACTGACTAAACCGTTGTCACTTTTCTGTGAGGTGTAACAAGAAAAAATTAAAACATAGTTGTGTCCCTGACCCATAAAACCACCTCCTTTGAGAGAGTTTTCACCACCATCTCAACCTTTTGGGTAATGGCTCACAGATGAACCTGTTATTATTAAGGATCTGAGACGACTAAGAGGTCAAGATTTTCACAGTCCACTAGCTCTCTCAGCCTGTGTGGGTGTGCTAGTCAGATGGCGATAAAGTCAGCCATGCACTTCCTCTGCCTCTTCACTTCCTTTCCTGTCATTACAGCCCTCTTATGGAAATAGTGAACAGTCCAGGACTGAATAGTGACCTATTCTTTACTTGTGCTTGGAGACGTTTTGTTCACTAATAAATGACTGTCTAAAACAACCTAAAGGAAACAGGATCCTATACAGCACAGTTACAGTAGATTTGAACCAAATTAATTGGTGAGTAGTGTTTCTCAGCGCTGCCTCAATCCCTTCCCCCAACATGAGGGGAGATCAGATATCATGAGCCCAGACCTCACACATTCTCCCACACATCACACTGCAGCATGGCCAATGTTTTTTAATAACTTGTTCTTTCATTCCAAGCTGTTTTTAGGCTGTTTGTCCAAGCGATTCAGTTACACATTTGTATTGAATCATTTACCACAGCAACATTCCACAACCAGAAGATGTTCAACCCAGTACTGATTTTCAGTTATGTGATTTATACATTTAAACATTGTATAACTCTGTAACACAACTGCACCTACAGAGCAAACAGACAAATGTTCAGATACTTTCGGTGATTTAGAATGAGGAGATTTAAGCCAGTCTTGTAAGAATTGTGAAATAAAAAAACGAAGTGTTAATATGAAAATATATGTAAAACCATTTAATAAATCGGTTTGTCTTTACGGCTAAATTTAATGACAGTTCAAAGGCCAGACAGAGGTTTCAGTATTATTTACTTGCCAGGTTTGGTATTGACTTCAAGATACATGAGAGAGTAAAACCTTCAAAGAATTATGACATTTTATTTAGAATTTTTTGCTATAAAGCAGTGTAAAATCCATCTTCATTACTATTATAATCATAATCATTTTCATAAAATTATCATACAAGAGTTCAGTTTCCATTGTTATTCACATTAAAAAGCTGCTGGAACTCATTTTTGCTTGTTTTCTGAGTTTTCACTCATTGACAGTGTGTTGATCCACCATAGCAAAACACAAATTTGATACGCATATCAGATTTTCTATACCACTGCGTGTCTCCTTTGAGTAATGGTTGGATACAGTTGTATTACATTACAGTTGTTTAACCAAAATATCTCTCAATTTGTCACAAGAACTACTGACTTTGAAATTGGAATTAGCAATGTGCTACCGTATGTGGTCCTGATGCAGATAAAAAAGAAATCCCTAAAAAATATTAAGCATTTATAGAGTGAGTATATGCTATGTGGCCTTCTTTGATTTAATATCTTCTGTCTTGAGACCAGTTTTTGAAGCTGCATGGTGCCGAAATGCCCTGATGATCAAATCCTCTCATTACATTGGAACCCCCATGTTTGTGTTGTCTCTGGCAAGCATGCCTTTTACTCATCCTCCCACACTGGATTCTCATATGGTCTGTTTCCCTCTAGTCTGAGACAGTGCAGACGAGGATGAGGAGTGGTCATGGGGTGCATAGACTACCCCACCCACCCTGCTTCCAGCCCAGACTGAAAATCCCAGAGGCCTACAAACAGCACAGGTGACTGAAACACTCTTTTGAACTGACAGGCACTGAATAAACATCCCAGAAGAACATTGCAGTGCCAACACAGTACTTAGAAAATCCTGTCTTCATGCAGAAACACTCACAATACTATTTATTTACTTTAAAAAAGTTCATAAAGGATCATAAAACTGTTCATTCTTCTCTCCCTGTGTTTCTGCTCCAGTTACTGTCTCCATCGTGTGCTTTTGAGGCTAAGTCTTGGCACGATCTGTGGCAAATGCAGTGACAGACGGAGAGAGAGAGAGAGAGAGAGAGAGAGAGAGAGAGAGAGAGAGAGAGAGAGAGAGAGAGAGAGAGAGAGAGAGAGAGAGAGAGCGAGAAGGAAACAGCCACAAATAGATCTGTCCCCCGTCCCCCGGCCCACAAGAGAGCTACAGCTCCACTTCTGCACACACTCACTTTTCATTTTGCATGTGCCCAGGGGCCAAGAGAAGTTAGTGGAGAACCATTGGGAAATTAAATTTGAAATTATTCGATTATTACACACAACACAGCCCAAGGATACGTCCATAACACAATAAAAAAACACAGTTGTTAAAATAAACCGATTTTACCTACAAATCTCCCTTTTCTAATATTGTCAATACTGTGTACTGTGCCGCCTAGCTGCTCTACTGATCATTTGTTATCTAACCTTATCTAACAGGGCAATTAATAATGTTAAAGATGCAAATAAAATTAAACTTTCTGTTATTAATTGCTAAATTTCCAGCATTGATAAGGAGGAGATGGAAGAATTCCTTCTGCTCTTCGTCATTTAGGCCACAGACAGCAGTGGGATTAAGGTATCCACTATCTGAGCCTTGGACTTATACAGGATCAGCTCATCAGCACATCTTCCAGCTTTTCTATTTTATTGATGTAAAATAGAAAAGCTAGATTTAAATGATATTTAGCTTGTCATCCTCTTCCAGTTTATCAGATACTTCTGATAATGTAGGATGGCAGATGTGATTTCTGGTATAAAAAATCTCATAATATTCTATTGATAGAATTAAATCATAGAATCATTTTCTATTTTCAGAAGGAGCCTTGAGTGGTAAAGTCTTCAGTCATCTTGACTCACTGTTCAGAGTGGTCTGACATTCACAAATATAATTTTGTCCTCCAAATTCACATCAAATTAGTTCTGTGCATATCACAAACAGTCTAACTTGCCAGTCAGTGACATTATTATGATGAAGAAGAGTGTGTATTTCTGTGTGACCCTTTATTTCTGTTCTTTCTCTGAAACTTTGGCAGGCAAGTGGTGTGGACAGGCAACTTCTTCCTAGACAACACAGCTAACCTGTCCTTGGGATGGTTTCATGTTCACAGACAAACACACACACAAACACACACACACACACACAAACACACACACACACACACACACACACACACACACACACACACACACACACACACACACATATATATATATACACACACACACATATATATATACACACACACACACACACACACACACACACACACACACACACACACACACACACACACACACACACACACACACACACACACACACACACATATATATATACACACACACCCTCACACACATAAGCATCCATGCTTCAGAGCTCCATGTGATCGGTCGGGGGAGGCAAGTAAATGACTGGCTCTTATTAAGGCTGTCTTCTTCATTTGAGAGGATAAGATCAACCGAGGGTCGTGTCTCAAGTTTCCATGAAAGGATTAAAAAGTAAACAACTGAGAATTTGATCCAGTCCCTCTTGGAGGAGATATATGTTTCACCAAGAGCAGAGTGTATACCTCTCTGAGGCCATCAATAATAATTCTATGGGAACAAACCTGACTTTGTTCATATGTAATGTGTCTGTGATCAGTCATTCTCTTATGGACAATGAGCAGGATTTGTATATGCTGTATGGATGCTGTATATATACATAGTCTCATATTTTCAGAAAATACACTTTATCCTTAAACTGCATTTGCAGTCATTTCCAAACTGTCACTTGAGTACTGTATGTTCTACAATTAAGTTTCTGAAAGGCAGACATGCAGATTATTAAGTTGAAGACAACTTGGCTTTAGGGCGGGAAACTGTCGGGAAATTTGGAAGCAAAGAAGCAGTATTCAGCTGCAAGTGCAAGCAGATGTAAACCTGCCTTGCTGTGCATTATTAAAAGCCTTCACAGCACTTGCACAATTAGCAGAACACATAACACACTCACAAGTAGAGAAAAACTGTATACACCTGTGCAACTGTAACATATAAGTTATAAACACTAGATATTACAAAAAGACAATACTTACGCACTGACTTATCCCTATAAGACAATATACTAATGAATTATCATGGGTATCTAAGTATTACATTAAAAAATACATGCAAATATTTCATTTTCAATAAATGATTTAATCAGTCACGTGGATCTGGAGCCTATACTGGGTGTAAAGTGGAAATATACCACAGAGGGAACACTAGATCATCGCTTAGAACTCTGTTACTAAGGTATACTGTATAATTGCAAAGCATGTCTGCCTCATGCCTCCACAGCTGAAGGTTTGATTCCCACCTTTCCATGTGTGCGTGTTTGACTGTACTTTAATGGTTCATCCATGTCCTCAAGTTTCTTCCCCCAGTCCAAAGACATGCACTGTAGGCTGATTGGATATCTAAATTGTCCATAATGTGTAAATGCATGATCATATAACCCTAATTTTTTCATTTCTACACTGGTTACATGTTAAGTTTAGAATTGATTACAAACTGCTGCTACTTACATACAAGGCTCTAAATGGTTTAGCCCCCATGTATCTAACAAATCTTCCAACATGCTACAATCATACATGCTCTCTAAGATCACAAAACTCAGGACTTCTGGTAGTTCCCAGAATAACAAAA
This sequence comes from Tachysurus fulvidraco, assembly GCF_022655615.1. Classification (NCBI taxonomy): domain Eukaryota; kingdom Metazoa; phylum Chordata; class Actinopteri; order Siluriformes; family Bagridae; genus Tachysurus; species Tachysurus fulvidraco. The sequence continues at coordinate 9,931,213 of NC_062527.1, forward strand.
TCTAATAAAGGTGGTAGAGCGCTTTTGTATTTAACTCCCAAACTTTGGAATAGCAGGGGGGCACAGTGGCTTAGTGGTTAGCATGTTCGCCTCACACCTCCAGGGTCGGGGTTTGATTCCATCCTCCGCCTTGTGTGTGTGGAGTTTGCATGTTCTCCCCATGCCTCGGGGGTTTCTTCCTTTACCATCCAAGGGAGTTTTTCCTTGCCTCAGTCACCTTAGGCTTTCTCATTAGTGATTGTAGATGTATTAGCATCCATGGAATGATGGATGAATGGATAATTGCACGATGGATGAATGGATAATTGCAAAGGCTTTCTAGATAGTATTGCATTTAGGAGGTTTATTAACTTATATGATACAGTGGCTTTGATGGATATGATGACGCTGAATCTCACATAATATCCTCTTTGTGTCCTGCAATGATTCAGTATTGATGAGCCTGTCCCTGTGGACATCTGAAATTACCCTTTGCATCAGATACAGTATCACATTTGCCTCAACTCTATCCTTGATTCTGAATATCTGTTGCCCCATCAACCCAGTTTCTCTGTTACAGATTATCATCTATTTAGGAAAAGAAAAGAGGAAAGAATAACTCGTAGTTTCATAAGACGAATGGTAAGAATATGTACCTTATCATCATTTATAGCTAGATTACAAAATGTAAAGCCTACACTATGGTGCAAGATTTGTGAATCAGGGATCTGTGTTTTAAATAAAAAACACACATTAAATTAAATTCATTCTAATAAAAAAGTCACTGCAATTTGCATAAATTGTTTTTAATTGTATTTATTTTAAAGCGATTAATTAAATGTATTATATTATGTTTTAATGTCTGCAGTACTATTCTGCATATGCTCTGTTTTCTTATAACTCTCATAACATCATCTGACAATCCATATGAAGATGATGAAAATGATCACATGGGTGAGAGTATCATAAAAACAAAGCTAGTATTAGACTTAGAGTAAGCTTACAGTATAATGCAGCAAAAGTGAGATTCATATAAAAGGTTATCAGTTCCAATAGGCAAACCACTGTGTCAACTCCAGGCTTTAAATTTATATCGGAATGCATTTCTACTCCATGCTGCATAAACAAATGTGTACGTGCGATTACACTGCTTTTCATTTAACTTCAAGCTTGTATCATCATAATTTGCTTTTCAAATGAAGACACAGATGTGGAAAATGTGTCCTTGAAAGTGAAGATTGACAAGCATAGTTACTGAGCCTGAAGTGCAGTTACATAAAGTGAACCTTCAAAGTTAACAACATACAGAGAAAAACTAGAAAAATGGGTTTGCTACATAATAAGTTTAAACAGAATAATGGTACAACTTGTTTGTTTAAAACTGGCAAGTAATTATTATGTAATTACTAAAATAAAAACATGGCTTTAAAAGAGAGCAAAAGAGGAACATGTTGCATATCAGATATAGGTATGCCTATTAAACCTAAATAGAAAGAGAAAGAGAAAGAAAGTAAAAGCTAAAGAAGTGAGGGGGTGAGGGGTTGTTTGGGGTCATTAGAGGACAGTGCTTAAGAATGTCTGAGAAAAAAATAAATTCACAGAAGTTATGAGTCATCTAAAAACCCTGAAAACAATTCCAGTTCACACACATTCTTCTAATAACTCCTAAATTCTACTACTGAGAACAGAGGCATTACATGAAACATGAGAAGTGAAAAATATGATACCATGTTTGATATCAAGGTATGATACCAATGTGTTTTTTCCACACAAATCCATATCAAAATAAAAGTTGGCATCTATCTAGTATCTGCAGCTGAACTCACATCAATAAAGACCGTACACATCTCACCTGCCCTCTCACCTGTCCTGTTGATCTCAGGTTAGCGTAAACACACAAACACATATGCACACCCCACTTGCACCAATAACACTACTGGTGAATAACCAGAACAGTGCCCAGGTACAACCACAGCATGTTTGTGTGTCTTACTAAACTGGAGTAAAATATGCAGGAGACTCAGCACATGGAAGATGCCAGAAGAATGAAGATAGCTGTAGGAGTGTAAAAATGGGGGGGGGGACATTGATTACTACTTGACACATCAGACTCCACACACACACCTTCCACTCAAACTGTGAGTCTCTATAATATGACTTCCTGCCAACATTTCTGGGGGGAAAAGTTTGTGACCTCAATTGCCTTTGCATTCTTCCAGAACTACAGAGAGAGAGAGAGAGAGAGAGAGAGAGAGAGAGAGAGAGAGAGAGAGAGAGAGAGAGAGAGAGAGAGAGAGAGAGAGAGAGAGAATTGCTGTGACTATTGTATATATAAAGTATTTTGCCTGTACGCAGAAATAATTGAAAATATGGGCTCTCATTATATGTACTTATAAACTTTTATGTGTGCACAATTTTCTACCATAAATATATATACAGTGTATATTGATTTCTGAATAGAATCCACACTTCATATGGATGCTGTAATATTATGGTTATAAAATGAAGACAGAGGCATTCTTTGGACAACAATAAGATTAATTTACAGAATGGAGGACCTGCTGAATTAATGCAGTTGCTCCTTAAGCAAAGGTATGGGTGGGGCTAGCGTTGCCAACAGAGAAACTTTACATAACATGCCAAACATATGCAGGGGAAAAATGACTTACATGCATGTTCAGTCATGTACCAGGTTATGACTTGAAGAAAAAGCACATCAATCTAAATGTGTACCAGGAATATAGCCATCTAAAAATGAAAAACTCAGAAGGACTACAGAAAAGTAAAGTGTTCAAACAAACTCAATTTGCAAGTCTGCTAGTGGAGTCAAAATCCCCAATTCCTTTGACAGAACATCATCTTTAAATAAGGTTAAATAGATTAAAAAGCCCCAGCAAAGGCTTTACAATTCCTGCTGCAATTTATATATACCCCAGCTTTAAATAATTCTTATGAATAGTTGTAAAAACAATAATATCCCATGAGGTTCTACGTGTGCATAATCTCTTTGTTATCCATGGATCCAGAAAAAAATAAAACAACAATAATGTAGACCTTGTAGAAGAAAATCTACCACACAATCTTATGTCCTTTTCGTGTCTCCTGCTTCAAGGTGAAGGACTGCTGTCTCTGTTACTTTAAGCTTTCACTGTTTTGGGAAAGTGAAGGCATGTTAAGATAAAGTAGAATATAAAACTCTATTACTAAGGTATATAATTGCAAATCATGTCTGTGCATATGTGTTTGTGTTTCAGCTGAAGGTTTGATTCCCACCTTGCTATAAAGCTTTTAACATGTTTCACATAAGGTCATGAGTTGTACTGAAATCAACACACAGATAGTTTGGAATGTCACTATCACTCTGATTGTCAGTGTTTAATTTCTTTCTAGTTCTACCTGACTAACTAATACAACTTGCAAAAACAACTGGAAGGTTGATTATGTAACTCCTAGAAGAGAACTGGCACCTACAACAAATGAAATGCCTGACTAACTGTGAATTCAGGATATTTAGTGTATATTAACCTCTGTGTCTTGTTCCACTGGTTCTTTGAAATTCTTAGTAAATGAAGACATCCAAGAAAGTGTTTAAACTTGTAAAAGAACGCTGAATACAAAATGTCTGAATATCACAACAGCTTGCTTGAAGAATTTATTGACAACAGTTATATAACCAAATCACAGTCCAACTATTGCTCAACAAAAACCTGCAGTAATACTGTACATCAGTACTCACTGATGTCTCCCTCCACCGAGATCACATGCACAATGTTTATTTACCTTTTCTCTAAGAGAATTTAAAAATGCTAATCCCTTTGTTATTTCAGTGTCATATCTCTTGTCCATAGCTGATAGATTCCCTACAGAAAAGATCTGACTCCACTGAAAGAACATCTTGAGGATATTGGCTACAGAAGAAAGAACTTATAAGGCTCTTGTCAAAACTGTTTAAGTAAAAAAGAACACAAACACTTTGTAAATGGGGTATTAAGTTTGTGGAATTTACAGTCTTGTGAGCATAAGTTCATTTAAACGTATCTTTAATTTGACTTTGTCCTGTCCTAGGAGCTAAAATAACTCTGCAGGCATGGGTTTTACAGAGTGATGTTTTTATTACATTCAGTGTTGAGCAAAGGTCAGGTTTCCCATAATGCGTTTTTGATAGTGATGATGGTTCCAGTTCTGAATACATGACTCTCATCAAAAGAGATGCTGTAGAAATGTCAGACCTGCTCACATCTCTGAAAGGTTTATTACCCCTATGCAATCTGCACAGACAAAACGACTCAAATCTAGCTCTTGTATAATTTATTGGATTCCAGAGTTATGAGTTTTAAAAGAAGCAGTATGTTTCTACTAGGATATTTAACCAGCTGTATAAAGTGACAAATGTAGAACACTTTTTGCACTCATGGTTCAAATCTTGCTCGTGGATGACAAGAAAAAACTCTGAGTTTCCATGAGGTTTGAAATTTTCTAAATAGACAAAGTTTTCCCCAGCCAACACAAATAATGAGCAAATTGTTTATGATCAACATACTGGATTATGAAACTGGTGGTGGTTCCTGGGGGCTGCCTTTAGATCTATCAGATCTATTTAGCATTAAACAATATTTCAGTAGTATGTTCATGATTGTGGTGGCATTTGGCCCTTTAAAAATAATTGATATAGTGAATGTAGTAAAACATACAGATGACCCATTCCAATGTGTTAACTCAACAGTGCTGTTACACTGCTGTTGAAAGAGTAACATTTTACAAAATAAAAGGTTTGAGCTTTCAGCATAGAATGTGTAGAAGTAGATGCATGTTTTTTTGGTGACAGTATTATATTTTCTTTGGTCCTCAACACCTCATCAGTCTATATCAGAATATCAATGGAAATAAAGAGCAAACATTAAAGAATGCACTTCTCATATTCCCACGATCTTCAGGAAATTCGGATGTTGCAACTTCCAGTTGTGAACATGTGACCTGTGGAATATTACAAATATTTCACAGTGGTGAATATTTTTATCTAAACGTGTTGAATGACAGGAATACAGTGTAACTTTAATGGATGACACTGAAAATGATATTAGCAAAAGATGTTATGCATTCATGCAAAATAAATGTTTGCTAAAATTGTGGGATGGGAGAGGAAAATTCTGTTTTCGAAGTGTTGTATTGTACACACTTGTTTTTGTTTTTGTTTTTTTGCCAAGGATTAATTTGGCTTTTACTTTTGTTTTATACACATAATTGTAGATGTAATATCAGAGGGAGAGATTATGAATCTCAGTCATAGAATCACCACATTATACAGCATTATTCTTGAAATAATTGTATATAAAATAACAGTCTATAGGTGAAACACATAGAGCGCCCCCTCTAATGAAACCGGTTTCGTCTAGTACAACACTTTAAAAATGAAGTGGGGTCACGTGGCATCTTCACAAACCAGGCTACAGCAGTTCTGCCTCCAACTCTTTTACATAACTTTCCTAATCAGCCCTATGGCAGAAAGCCAGCCCAGCACACCCTCAGTTAACCTTTGTGTGCTGAGACATGAGCTCAGTGCTCTCTGTGTCTGAAGCGACAGCTCCACTTCTCTGTCCTATCCCTGCATTAAAAGCGACATGAGACTCTCGCTGTCCTCTCTCCACTCCACCGGTTTTGTTTGGGCAAGCATCCTGGCAGCGGAACTCGGATCCTGTCCAATATCTACAGTCTCTATGGCTGAATGAATCATGTAGACCCGTGATCATGTAAGCAAAACATGTCGGTCTATAAACAACCATTCACTTATTTTTGTAGGGTGAAAAAACACACCCACTACCCAGAACAGCACTATGGTTGCTAGATACTATTTCGAATGGAGCTGGTAATGCGATCACAGTATCCTTGAACAAGAATCAGGTTCATATCTGAGCATTACTGTGAGTTGTAGTGTGGAGTGTTTCGGGGAAGTATAATGAGACTGATACAAACAGTGAATGCACCATGGCAGAGCAAATCCAAGTAAGGACATTTAGTTACATAAACAGGCCCACGTTAAGAACAAAGTGAGCTAAGGCAGGCAGTCCTCTTAAATCACTAAAGTAATCTATGTGTATTAGCTTGAAAATTTAATCGAGATACTGAGTAGAAGAAATGTAGTGTTTGGAACATTCTCTATACTTTGAATTAAATTAAAGAAGCTGATTCTGAACTGCATGCTGGAAGTGATGAAAAAAATTACACTTTTCTTTTAATAAAGTTTGAAATTAATGGTATTAAATACAGGTATTTAAAGAAGGGGGAAAAAGGGGGAAAATTCACATCATTTTGAATCATATAAATACCTGAGTAACAAAAATTTTAATTAAAAACAAAAATTAAAATAAGACATCTGAATATAATGAATCCCATTATTGAATCCCAAATAAAAGAAGAAGAAAAGAAAAATCATCAGATCATTGTGCCTTGATTTCTCAGAAGAAAACATCTAATTTTCTCATCATTATTCTTAGCTCTCAGGAAAAGATGAGGATTTTCTGCAGTGCCCTCCTGATGTGCAGTTTTCCCCCAGGCTCAGTGTCAGGTATCATCCCTGCACTCCGATCAGCAACTAGCCGAACTGCAGGCCTCTTCTCTCTGCAAGCCTGCAGCCCTGTGTGTGTTACATTCCTGCAGAAATCCATCCTCACTTCCTGCAGACTGCCTCCATGGGTTACCACTGCTTGCAGCACAGCGTCCGTCACGCGGCAGCAGTTCTCCAGACACAGGTGCCGCAGTCGCCTGCAAGAGCGTAGCACGTTGATCACGTCTCCATCTGTGATATGTCCACAACCAGAAAGGTTTAGAGACAGCAAGTTTGGACACCTTAAGAGTGAGACATAGAACAATCATGTTAGAAATAAAGTGTGATTTTAAATATGGATTGCTATAAAACAGTGCATATTTCTTCTAATCACTTTAATGCTCTTTTGAGCACCACAGTTCAATGCTGCCACCAATGGCTGCTATTATATAAGTGTATATGTTTTGAAGAACCCAGTTATTGTTTACAATCCTCCTTTTGCAGAAATGCTTAATTACAGAATGCATACTGGTCTACACAATTTTGTATACCTGTATTGTCTGTCTGCACTGTCATTTGTCTTGCACTTGCTCTACAGTAGGTTGCACACAATGCACTTTATGTGTCTAGAGCAGCTTTAGCTCTATGTTTTTCTATGTAGCTCTGTTTTATGTAGCACCATTGTCCTGGAGAAATGTTGTTTCATGTAACAAAGATCTGCATCTTCTAAATATGGTTGAAATGACGAACGCTTCTTGACTTGGCTTTACTTTACTTGAGTGAGTGTATCACTTGTATAAGAACTAGTATATTGTGGTTATAATACATTTTGAACACTTATTGAATATTTTATTAGATACACTGACATTATAAATCCAGCTTGCATGTGTACTGTAGCATTTATTCCATGTACAGTTTTAGGCATTTGTCTTTAGGATTCATTAAAAAGTGCCTCTGGATGACTTTGTTTATGCACACTGTGCACATTATACAGTATATGCACATAACATTGTTTCTTGCATTTGCACTAATTTTAATTTACAATTTGCAATTTACTGTACATCTTTTGCCTTTCTTTTCCTTTACTTATGTCCTTATAATTTATGTCATAGACTGCATAGAGTAAGAAATTCTTTGTACAGCATAGTGTACACAGTGGTGTAACAAGGTAACATTGTCACACCTAAAGGGTTCTCTGGTTTAATCTGATCCTGGATTACAGTCTGTGCAACTTTTCGCATGTTCCCCATGTCCAATGGGTTTCTTCCAGGTTCTCTGATTCCTTCCCAGCTCACAACACACCTGTAGGTGGACTGGCTATGCTACATAGACCTATGAATGTGAGGGCAAGGTGCCCTGCAATGATCTGGGCCAGTGTTCCTGGGATAGCTTCCAGATTCATCGCAACCCTGTCCGGGATAGAACTATTATTGAAGATGAATGTACAAATGCATTTATTAATATTATGTAACAGAATATATAATGCACATTATGGGCCTGATGCGTGTATAAAAAAGAACAGTGTTTAAAGAAGCTTTGCCATAAACTCAGACTATTTGATAGTAGGTTTTATTTTCCTTTTGAATACCTTTTTGGTGTGAGACAGTATGCTTTTGATTGAATGCACACTGAAGCACTTAGTTTGTCAATGAAAGCATCAAAGTGCTGGATCTAAGCCTCACAACTTCAATAGGATAGTGGAGCACACTGTTAGCATCATGTGAAATTCAATCCAATTTCTCTGACGATAGACACTAACCTAAACGTAACCTCTATGATTTGCCAGAGATTTCTAAATAACTAAAAAGCCAGACACAAGCTCAAATTCAGGGGTGTCCAATCTAATCCAGAAAGGGCCGGTGGAATCAGGTGTGGCTCCTGCTTGATTGGACAGAAAACATGCACACACACCGGCCTTTTGGGATAAGACTGGACACCCCGGATCTAAGGCTTTGTAACATACCACTTATAAGAACTGGGCTAAAAGTCTTAGAGTCTTCCTTCCATATGACTCCTGATAGTGCATTCTCTTACTCTAGTGGGTATGGAAGTGCTGCAGCCTGCTGATGGAATTGCACAGTGTTTGTGAAAACACGCACACATGCACACACGCGCACACACACGCGCACACACACACACACAGACACACACACAGACACACACACAGACAGACACACACACACACACACACACACACACACACACACACACACACACACACACACACACACAGCTGATGTCTGGCTACACTCACAGAGCTGGGATGTCATTCACGTGTACTGTTGTGGATTACATAAGGGCTTACATAATCTTACCACTTATCCACATGTGAGGCCGACACATTTCAGTAGCATCAGAGCATTATGGCCTTGTCCCAATAACCCTGGACATGGGGTGGAGCATTTGAATCATGTGCCATGTCCTTTTCTTTTTTTACTATACTGAAGCAAGCTGAAAGTGGATCCATAAGAGAGGAAGGAGGAATACAACTAAGGCACTCATCCGATTTGGTGTCAGTCATTATTCTTCACCAGGGGATTAATGAGATTGCTGATTTCATATGAATGAGAAACAAATAAACTATTTGTGTCTTGTTATTTCTCAGGTACATGCCCTCCTCTTCAGTGGCACTGCCTTCCTTTTGTTCAGAAAAAAAGACGCAGTCATTTTTATCATGAAGCAGCCTGAAAATCAGCTTCACACCTCCTTCTTTCCCTCAATCTCATTTGCCTCTCTCTTTCTCCCTCTCCTGTTTTCTCTCTCTCTCTCTCTCTCTCTCACACACACACACACACACACACACACACACACACACACACACACACACACACACACACACACACACATACAACACACACACACACACACACACACACCACACACACACACACACACACACACACACACACACACACACATATACACACACACACACACACACACACACACACACACACACACACACACACACACACACACACACACACACACACACACCTATCTAATTTTTGCTGAATTGTCAAAGCGACTTCGTTTGGGGGAACAGGCATGACTAATAATTTCCAAAGCGTAGATTCCTCTGTCCATATGGGATTTTAAGCAAAAACATACAGTTGTTTTGACTGCATATAATAATAATAATAATAATAATAATAATAATAATAATAATAATAACCTTTATTTTCTATAGCACCTTTAAAAGAACATCTCAAAGCACTTTACAAAAGCAAAATAAAATCAACAAAAATACACGCATAATATAAAGATTAAAATTAAAGCAACAAAAATAGACTATAAAATAAGCATTATGTATAATTACAATTAGTCAAATTAAAAAGCTACTACAAAAAATAAGTTTTAAGCTGAGATTTAAAAGTGCCAAGAGATGTTGCTTGCCTTATCTCTGTTGGTAATGAATTCCACAGTTTTGGAGCTAGTGAAGAGAAGGCCCTATCTCCCATCGATTTTACACGAGTTAAAGGAACAGTTAAAAGACCAGTTTCAGAAGAACGAAGGTCGCAAGATGGAATATAAGGAATTAAAAGATCAGCCAAATATTGAAGAGCTAACCCATGTAAGGCCTTGTAGGTAAGCATCAGAATCTTAAAATCAACCCTAAACCCTAACGAGGAGCCAGTGCAAGGACTCCAAAAAGGGAGTAATGTGATCTTTTAACTTTGTAAGTATTCTCGCCGCCGAATTTTGCACTACCTGCAATTTGTTTAAGGTAGCTTTAGACACCCCAGCCATCAAGGCAGTAATCAATACGGGAAAACATGTTAAAGTGTTGATCAGTCTCTCAGCAACAGAAAAAGACAGCATTGGACGCAATCTGGCAATATTTCTGAGATGGAAGAAAGAAGTTTTAACCGTATTTTGGATATGTCTCTCAAACGCCACATTTGAACCATCAAGAGTTAGCATGACTGACCCAGCTTTGCATAGCTTTGCATTGTTGGTGAGCCAACAACCATAATCTCAGTCTTTTCACTCTTAAGGCAAAGAAAATTTTCTGTCATCCATTCTTTCATCTTAGAAATACATTCAGAGAGAAAATCAACAGACACAGTTTCATTAGGTTTTAAATTAATATAGATCTGCATAAAAATGAAATTTTAGACCAAGTGATCTCAAAAGCTATCCAAGAGGGAAAACATAAATATTAAAAAGCAGAGGGCCCAAAATTGATCCCTGAGGCACCCCAGATTGAACCTCTACGAACATTACCAACATTTGTGCCAAAGAAATGCAGGAACTTATCTAAACAGCGTGTGAGTGTCTTGTGTATATATACTGTACACTGTTCCGGTTCATCTGTAAACACAATGTTACAGTAACCAGGTAATGCTATAGTAATAGCATTATGGCATTTACTAGAGGACTGCCATATGTTGATCTCATATCATATCATCAGGGGTTTCACAGTCATTTCAATGCACTCATTGGTAATGTATGGCTAATGTGCCACTAAACATGTTGCTTTGGGCTTTGCGATAGGAACATACACAAGACACTCACACGCTGTTTAGATCTAAGCCACCATAATGACCAGGTCAGACCAAGAGTATCACAACACAGAAATATGCAGCAGATGAATGTAGTCAAGCACAAAACACCTTTTTTGTGTGACAGTCACATTCATATAATTCACTTCTTTTGATTTAAATAATATCTGTGAATCAACAAATCAGGTCAAACCACACTGACAAATATTGTAACAGACAAGGTGTTACCGGTTTCTTTTGTGTTTTGTTCCTTTTCAGAGTAACAGCTAAATCAAAGGAGGTGTTACAATATAGAGGACTTAATGGAATTGATTTCTTACAATATAGTAAAGTTACACTGAGTTTCTTTGTTGTAAAATTTGTTTAAGGGTTCATGGATAGTTCTTAAATATGGGTTATCTTAGATTCTCTAGATGTAACCCATTTTCTAAGAGACATGTGACAAGTCATGCAGAATTAAAAAAGAAGTGATCCTTATGAGGAATGAAAACAGATTAATGTCTAAACTTAAACGTGGTAAAGATAAAGAAATATATTCAGTAATATATAATACTATTTTTATTAGAACATTATGACACCATCGGTTTGTGTGTCAGAGAGAAACACGTGCATTAAACAACAGCAACAAAGAGGTCATTGTAAGCTCCACCTGTCAGTTTAAATCTTGTGAGGAGAGCAGATGAGGCAAAACTAGACACTTCAGGTCTTCATTCTAATTATACTTGTCACCTCTTCCCTCAAAAGTCATTCCAGTTTTTGTTTGGCCAGCTGTCAGATCTAGAAAGACCTCCTCATTTCTCTGAGAAAATGTGGTTTTGCCAGAATCTCAAATCAAAACTGCACAGTGGGAGGTTTTACAATTCTCTACAGCATCAACACAGATATAAAGCCTTATAGAATGGCAAACAGAGCTTTAGTATGTCTACAGTCATTACATTCTGCCTGAGATAGCGTGTGCTAAAACTTCAGCCAATAATTCATATCAAAACGCTTGCTGCTTCTTAGACCTTGTCATTTATAACAGTAAGAAACTTCGCATCCAGGCTCAAGTCAAAGCATTTCTACATTCCTTTCAGTACACCTGAGATAAGGATGTTTCTGATTAGATTGTGGGAGTGGATCTTTTCTAAAGCGTTTCTACAGTTTTACTAATTTTCTTTTTAAAGAAAACGCTTCAAAAGGCACACTTTAGGAATGCAAACAGACAATTAAATGGCTTACACATGCTGTTCACATTCAGATGTTCACAGAAATGATTGTTCTCTACAATTATTAAATATTTTTATTCATGCCTACAGCCACAGTTGGTTGTTTGCCTTTGAGCTTGTTCAAGCCAATGGTGGTCATGTTCATCTGTAGCTCCAAATCCCTCCTGGGAAATAATAATTGCATTTCCAGCTAAGAACATAATGGATATTTTTTTTAGCTAGGGGTGCAATCCTCAATCCAGTGCTTTCTTACAAATTGAGGTATTATATATTCAAAAGGACAACGAGTGGACAATTCACTTGTATATTCTTTGTTGAAACTGAAAATGTAAAGATAAAAGCATAGGAAGCAACACTGATTATCAATGCAACTGACTTTTTTGCCTCCTCCTCCTCATCTGCAAGATCAAAAACGTGACAGACAATACCAGGATGGTATTACGTTTTAACAACAAAAAAAGCACTCACATTTGGCAGACACGCTCCAGGAAATGGCTCACCAGACTCGCATGCTTACTGCAAAGGTCCCTCTGGAATGTTGTCTTCTTATAGTCTTCAATGTTACACACTTTGACCCTGCTGGAATGCCAGCATATATTCAGGTGCCTCAAAAATGGTCCAAGGATGAAGTTATTCCTTGTAAGTTCACTAGGGGAGAAAAAGTTAAGCAGAGACCAAAGCTGAGGGTCCAGAAAGGCTTCTCTGAGGCGTTTGCAAGCTAGAGACAGGTTCTGCCGACTGCCTTTATCCAAGAATGAAAAAAGATGAAGCAGGCACTCTTGATTAAGATCTGTGAGATGCATTGCTAAAAGAGAAAAGCATCAAACAGGCCTTTGTATACTGAGCTGAGGTCTGTTGATACACACAGAGAATCAGCAGTTGCAGGGAAAGCAGTCTGTAGTGCAAGGCCTGAATTTATGATACCTTTGCAGCCAAGCTCTTCCTCACACACAGTAGCCATGAACATATAAGGTCAAAAGGAATGGGAGTTATTTTAAGACGACAACAGCAGGCTAAGACAAAAATGGAAATGTGTGAAGCATTCACACACACAGGGTACTAGGCCATCTGTTGGGGCAGATGTTTGGACAGTGATTGTGAGTGTTCCTCACTAACAGGGGAGAAATCAAGGCAGGACTTTCACATTTACTCATTCAGGCTGTGATTGAAAGTGAGAAGTTGGTTTGAAAGATTTCCAGAGCTTGATACAAACTTTGGTTTCACTTCCTGATATATGCCAATCTTTTCATACATCTTCAACAACAGCCCAAATAGAACATGTGCTTGCAGCCAAACCTGAAGCCGAAGAACACTGTGTACCAATTTCGTATTTATTTCATGAGCACAGCATATGAAATATATCAGACAGTAAAGCATTTTTAAGAAAATATATAAATAAAACACAGACAAGCATCTTGGTGACCTCTCAGGCTGGTATCTGACATTATCTATGCTGGTATGTGCCACTGATGATGAAGTGATGCAGAAGTGAAATTACAGCTTGTACCCTGTGAATCATTTGCAATGACTCATAACATGCAAGCAACAAACGGAGCAGCAGTACAGGTCAATGTGAGCTTATCAGCAGCTGCGACCTGAGGCAAGGGTGGTGGTTTAAGAGGGAGAGGGTGTGAGAGAGAGAGAGAGAGAGAGAGAGAGAGAGAGAGAGAGAGAGAGAGAGAGAGAGAGAGAGAAAGCAAGCCTGTTATCACAGTGGGGTTGTTGAATGAGGCAGCTGCTCAATTTGTGTATTTAATGAGGATATTATTCCAGCCTTAGACTGGCACCTGCATGTGCGACAGAGGGTCAAACAAAACTCATTGAGCAGCTGTTCGTCCTCAGAACACAGGAGGCCCTGTTCCTTTGGCTTAGTAGATCCACTGCATTGCCTGCCAGTAGTTACAAACAGATCTGTATGTGCTCTACCTTCACACGTGCCATCATACGTGGGTGAAACGCGTTTGATATAGGGAGGCAAAAGGAAGAAGCGCTTGCTAGCGCTTGCTAGCGCTTTGAGTGGTTTACATCATCAAAGCAGGTCACCATTTACATTGATATTGAAATTAGTCTCTGATAAACAGGCAAGGTTCTGTATGAAACACTTATTCAGGCACACTAAACAAGTGCTGCTGCCTCAGCTACATTTCAAACATGAAGGCTGTAATTACACATCTCTTTTGGTTGTACTTAAAGTGTGCAATTTGTCTTCTCTCAGAACAGATCTTTCAAAGATTACCTAGAAAATCATAAGACCAACAGGACTGCTGTAAAGTGGAAATTGTTGGAAAATATTTACTGATGCAGGCATAATTTGGGGCAGTGTTACAGAAGAAACTACAATGTAAAATTTACTAAATCAATACCATGAATTCTTGAAGAAAAAGAATTAAATGGGGGCTTTTCATGAGTAAGAACCTTACATGGAGAAAACATATAAGCTATTGTTACCTATTACAAGATTCATGACACTGAAGTTTCATAATTTCATTAAAGTTTAAAGTCCTCAATTTTTGATTTAAAGCCAAGACAACAGGTGTTCGAAACTGATGGTAGGAGGGAGTTCGATTTCACTTCAGGATTATTGTACTTCAGTGGACCGTGTTAAAAACACAGACTACATTTTTTTGTAAACTGATGTCTATTTACTGCTTCTATAAACAATCACATAAAATCAGCAGTGCTCATGTGTCATCGTAGAATCAATGGTTAAAGCAAAACATATGGCTGCACCTGTTATAAATCAGTATAAATAATTAAAATGTAACGGCCTCAACATTTTCCCTTTAAACAAAACTCTCACCTTTATGAGGTGAAGTCGACTGTAAAAGTAAACTGTCTGTGCAATACAAAGGTGAAAAGGGAACATCTTTACACAAATTTTGATTATTCAAGTTTTAAGAAGTATCAAGTTAGAAATGCCTTTATCCTGACAAACAACAGTAAATAAAAATACTCAAATTTAGTTCATTTACATAAAACCCTTTATGACACCAAAGTGATCTAATGTTAAAAGAAGTGGCCAATATCTGAAAAACACATTAAACAATTTAATTTTTCTGATCCAGTTTCTACACCACTATCCACCAGTACACATGATGGACAAAAACAATGAAAGGCAACATTAGGAATGTTTTTTTTGTTTTGTTTTTTAAATGATAAACACAGCAGCTTTTAGTTTTTACTGAGGTGTGATGGAGGTGCTACAGGTGATATAACTGAAGCTCAGCGTGGAACTGTGTGCAGGAAATGTGGACTATCAGTCCGAAGGCTTCATGGTAAGGTAAGGCTGATTAAAGCTTCGGCTTGGTCACAGAGCCTGGGTTATTCTGCTCTCTCCGCTCTGTGTAGAACAGCATATAAGCCTTGGCTTTGGCTACCGTCTCCTCGCTGACTACAGTCACAGTGCTGTCATTAAAGTGATACCAGCAGCCCTCATGTAGACCATATGCTGTGTAATGACCTGATCCCACCCTGGCAGAAACAGATATACAGAAAAAGTCAGATTACCAACACATTGGGGAAGTATTCTTAATTTGCATTTTAAAACAACAAAATAAACACTAATGAAGACAGAGAAGCTTGTAGATCACTAATGCTTTGTGGTTTTACCTTCAATGAGAAAGAATACAAAATTGCAACATCTATTTAAATATTAAATACATACAGAGTGAGTTTTTAATCCCATATGTTTGGATTTATTGCTAACTCATTTATGGTCTTCAGGTTTGCTAAACAATTAGCAAACTGTGTTCATAGTTTTGATAGAAAGTGACGTCTATTACAGTGACAACCAAACTATTTTACATGCTGTTCCATTTAATAGTGATTCTAAATTTCCTATTCAGGAAATGATGAGAGTTTGAACCTGGAGTAATTTATATTTAGATTTCTGTCTAAAAGAGAAGGCATATCAAGCAGCAACAGATAATCTCACAAAGGAAAATGTGACTCAGTTTGGCTGCCAGGTTTTTTAGTTATTGGAATCACTTTAAGGGGAAATTTATATTCATATAACAATGTAATAGCACATTCTCAAATATAATCCTATTTAAATATAGTTATTGTATAATTAGTCAGAATATGATAGTGTGGAAAGCCTTAAGGTGCAGTATCACCACCTACAGGTGACATTAGGGATAATACTATAAAAACCTTGTCTAATACGATCACTTGTGACACAGATGCAGTAACTAAAGGAAAACACGAGACAGACTGATTTGTATTTTGTTAAGGGATGAAAACCCAAACTTGGACAGCAAACATAGACATTCACTTACCCAGACCCATGATGCACCACTACTGCAGCAAGGTCATACAGGCAATTCTCATGGAGACTGTTTTCAGACTAAAAACACAAACACATTGAATCCAACATCAATGATCATCTTTAATAGCTTATACTTTAATACTTAATAGTTGACTATATGTCCAGTGCTCACCTCCAGTAAGTAGCAAGTCAGGTCAAGGCCTCGCAGTGGAAACTCCACATAGGTATCAACTTTATTTCTTAGAAAAGCTGTCCAGTGAAACCTCTTTAGATGCAAACACAGGACCTACAACACAGAAAGAATAGACCAGACCATCAAAGCGAAAGCACTGAAATACTTGTTGCACTAAAAATTGTTGGGAAAATACACCAAACCTTAGGCATTTTCTGGATCCAGAATTTCTTTGTGGATTTTTGTCGTTTTTTACATTTATGGCACATGTAGAGCTCCGTTTCATCAAGTTCCTCCAGATCAGTGAAACTAAAAAGGCAGTCTAAAGAGAGAGGGGAAAAAATTACAAAGTGCACTTCACTTGCTTCACAGCCATTCATCTGATGTGTATTATACTTCAAATCTTAAAGGGAAGTACAGTGGTGCAGTGCTGGAAGAAACATAGAAGGATGTGGTAAACAGTGTGTGAAAGGAATACAATGTCAGACATTATGCAACAGTCAGTTCTAACCCAAATATGATTGAGCTGCACTGTTGCATCTGATCATCAAGATCATTTTATGGACCATGGTTCTGTTATACCAAGGTGTTTAACATATATTCTTTTCAAAAATGTTAAACATTACAGTCATGATCATTTATTATGGTCACAGTGTTATTTTAAATAAACATTAATATATTTTCTTTTGTAGAACATGTCTACAAAACATTACGGGTATGAAATTAAAAAATAATATTTATTATTGACTATAGTTTCAATATACTCTGTAAAGGCTTGATGTTTTAGTACGTGTTTGAGAGTAAGTGCAGAGTTTCCCAATGGCTTTTGGTCTTCCTCCATTATTGATTGGTGGGGAAAATGTGTGCTTGGCCCCCTTAATTGCTGCTGGCTGGTATTTATTAATATTAATATTACTTTGTTGCCTAGCAACAGGCCACCTGTGGTGAAACTACTTTTCTGTTGCAGACAAAATGGTCAATATTAAACAGACATTTAAAACAAGATTCATCACATCTACACTATACTATTTCTGTTCTCTTCACTATACTACAAAATTGTGTTATTGTAAATAGTATCATAGCAGTAATGTTTCTTAATAGACAGGTAGGAAAAAAAGGTGCCCAAAAGACATCAGTCTAAAAAAAATGGACATTTAATACCTGCCTATAATTTAAAGTAAACTATGCTAAATAATTACCAACACTGTCCCAATGTCTATAGTCAATTTATATTATTAGCTTTAATATTTCATAAGTCTGCTTAATGCCCCAATATTACTACATATGTATTGAAAACCAAGTACCCACCCCCAAAATAATAACAATAAAAAAAATTAAAAAATAAATAAATAAATAATTAATTAAAACAACAACAAAAAAAATAAAACAGAAAAAAAAACCAGAAAAAACACACAAACGCACACTGAGCAGAATATTTACTTACCTCTCAAAGTGCACATGGGCCCTGGTTCCTGGTCCTTTGTCCTTTTTACTCTGAACTGGCTGGGAATGTCCAAGGAGAGGTCTAAAGGAAAGAAATATTACTCACCAAGAGCACTTATAAACTTCTGATGGGAAATGCCGGAGATAAATCTTACCTAAAAATGGGTCAAATTTCTTCGACTCTGTGCCACAGATCAAGCAGTTTACTTCACTGTGCAGGACACCACCAAATACATCAGTGACCATAGTTGGAACCCCGTTACTGAAACATAATGAAATTATACAAGAGATACAATCTTTGTAAGGCTATGTAAGGCTATATGTCTATACTAAATTCTTGATCCTCTTGTGTGAAACTGGATTACACTGCCATATCGCTTTACACAAATCAATGACCACGCCATAACAAATGGCCCATTGATGCTGCTGCTGAGCATGCTTCATTTGCTCAGTCTATCTTACAGAGGACTGATAATGGCATCACAAAAGGGTGGCTCCACTTCCAGTCTTGGGATGTCAAAACAACAGTGTGCGTGTGTGTGTGTGAGATGGGGTGCCATCTGTAGAGTATTAGCATTACTATTATTATACAAGAACCAACTGATATGACCACAATTACTGCTAGGAAGTCAGCCTGTATTTTTTTAAATATTTGATATATTTGCAAATTTGAATAGCAAAACGGACACAAAAGATATGAGTGCCTAGAAGTGCTTTAAAGTCTGGGAGCAGGTCTTCAGCAGTGAAAACTAACTGCAAGTCAGCTAATCATCCGAGAGACTTTTTTCCAAACACCATTTTGTTTTTACAAACGCTTTAATAAAAACGTGTCTAAGACAATAAATAATATGATTACTCGTCAGCTATCTGGCTCATGGCTAACATATCAGTATGCAGAATTTGTAGTAACTCATTTGTTTTTGTGAATATAATTTTTCCAAGCCTATACATGTGATAAAGCACTTTGTCCAAGTATGTAACTACTTCCAAGTATGTAAAGATGAGTTTAAAAGTTTAATATGAGCTCATGTAGCTCAGTTAAAGTGCTTAATGTTTCATGGCATACAGGTGGTTCTGTTACAAATAGTAGTGAGATATTCATAGGAGTGAGTGTAGTCAGGGATATCAAAATTTGTAAACATTAAGTAAAATTCATTAACATTACATTAAGTAAAATTCACCAAGTTAGTGGTAGTGCAGCTGGTGGTGGTGTGCAGCGTGTGTGTGTGTGTAGGTCTTACATGCTGCATTTGCTTCCTGAGTTAAGGTCTGGGAGCACGCTAGACCCAGGCAACCCGTTCTTACTGCCCTGTAGCTCTCTGTGGAGGTGATCCAGTAGGTACCGCAAGAACTCATGGGCATCCTGCTGCTGATAGCCCCTGCAGAATTAATAAAGCACAGCACACGGAGTACAGTTGAGATTGGGACTAGGCCTAGGAAACTGACATCCCTCCTATCTCAGTGAATCAAACAGCTAGCAATATAGACTTACTGAACTCACTATTAGGAGCATGCGTACACCTGCTAATTTATGCAATCTAATCCACCCATTATGAGGCAGCAGTGCATTTCATAAAATCATGCAGCTATAGCAAGTATCTTTGTGTAATATATATTCTGAATTCTCTCAAAGGTAGTTAGGAAGTTGTGTTTTAGAATAAATGCTAACAACTAGCTATATTGCTCTAGGCTTTTTCACTCAGCTTTTCAAATATAAATCTGAGCTTCAGTTTGTTAGCAATTTCCTATTACGTTCCTCATGCAAATAACTGTCTACCAATGTTAAATTATTAAAGTAACAGAGTGAATGAACTGAAATGAGCCAGAAACAATCAATGGTTCCTCTTTTGTACATAAAAGCACATTTTTTTCAGATTGGAAATATCCAGCTGACTGGACTCCAAATAACAGCTGGAAATATCAGAATACATTTCAACAAGGTAAGAAAAAGGCATCTTTTATTTTTCAGTCCTCAGAAGTCAGAAGCAGCAGAGCTAAAAAGGAGTCTGAGAAATGCTATTGCAAAATAGTGTAACTCCTACAGTCACAGCGAAAGACAAAGGAGCCTACAGTGGTACAGGTCATGTACTTGAACAAGAGTCACATTACCTGAAACTTGGCATAATTTTCCAGATGACATAGAATAGAGCATCTGGGCTAAAAGCAGTCTGACTTCCCTGCCAAAGGGAACAAAGGGTTTTCCTGAGCTCCTCTACCAGAGACCTAAAAACACACACAAAACATGTAAAAAGAAAAAAAAAAGATTATTTAACAATTTATTTAAAAATTAAATATAGAAGATAAACTCATGCAAAAGAACATATTATTTTCTGGTTGACTCCTTAATGAAAAACTTACTAATATGTCCAAAACTAATAGCATTCTAAAGTTTAATAAATACACAAGAGTATAAAGTCTGTGTACCCTTTTAGAAGCATGACTTGCAAAAGAATTAAAATAATATTCAATAGCAAATTAATAATAGCAAATACTACCATCATTTCAAGACAAACACCAACTTAAAACAAAATCATTACTTTTCATAATTTCTACAGACAATAGAAAACCCACAACCAACCACCCCAACTGCCCATCTACTCAAGAGGACCTTACACACTGCTGTCCCCTTGGCTTCGGGTGTGGTACATTCTCCTTCCTGCAGTCTTTCCGCTCCGCAGTGCTACTGCTGGCATGTCTTTAAAGTAGCAGCTAAACTCGGGAATGTTACTGTAAAGAAAAAACTAATTTTACTTAAAGTTTAAAAAAGACAAAACATTTAGTATTAAAGACTTTAACTTGTACAGCAAAATAAGGCACACACCATTATCTAGAGATTTATATTGTACATATTGCTGAATTATGTATTATTGTTAAATCTATTGCTTGTCTGAGTTGGGCTTATTCTCTTTTTTAGCTGTACATTTATCAGTTGTGTTGAAACAGTAGGTACGGGGTTGACAAATTAATGGTGGTTGTACTCCAATGCCAGTGGTCAGCAAGAACAAAATAAATCTTTGTAGGTTTACTCAAGAACTCGATATGTGTGTATGTGTGTGTGTGTGTGTGTGTGTGTGTGTGTGTGTGTGTGTCTCTATCTAAGACACTGTACCAATAGTAAGTGCAGAAACTTAAAAAAAAAAAAGCTAAGCAGTCTTTAAAAATTTTAATTTTAAAGTTTTTAATGCTGCTTAGTTAAAGCGTATTGCACAACATTAGTTTTAAACATAGATTTTGCAACAGTAGCCATGCTCTTAGCACAGTAACTTCTGGTGGTCCATTTTGGTCACATTTCCTTTTAAAGAAAAAACCCAGTCAACCAAAATGGATGAACAAAAAACAGCAGCAGTGATCAAGTCACAAATGTCTGTTATAGTGCTGTGACATTGACACCAGACACCTTGTACTAATTGGGCCAATCACAGCCCAGAGGAGGTCTCAGAACTATAGGTAAAGTGGTCAGGATTTCAGTTTGGTAACTAAAAAACACCAGAGCATTTCAATTTAAACCACAATCTCTACTTACTCAAACAAAATGTCTTTTTGTGCCAAACACTCTTTCATTTGAAGTTAAAGCTTTTTCCATTAACTAGAAATAAAAGTGACTACAATATGTTCTTACAGCACACTATACAAAAACACATTTTAAAACTCATGGTGATATCTTTCAAGTTTACTTGATCATTATATGAGCTTAATGACTCATGCGGCTTATAGCACTGGTTGTGGTTTAACAGACAAGTCAGCTGGTGAGAGCAGTCAGCCGAGTGTTCTTGGCATCCATTAGCAGCAGCTGACTGGACAGAGTCCCTGCTTTCTGCTTTCCTTCTACACAGCACCACAAAGGGTTGGGCTGCATTCCAGCTTCAGTGTGACAAACCATGCTAGCCCTGCATCCCCACAGATTCAAGAGAAATCTATACCCAAGAGACTGGAGGATGGCATTCATGAAGCAAGTGTTGCCCAGGTTGCGAAGGCCAGTGGCACTCCGAGCAGGGGGCCCTTCCTGAAATGGGCATAAAAACATTTTATGGCTAGGTCTGTTTGCATAGTGTTTACACATCAGAGCAAAGCTACTAATGATTAACAAATCTGTTACAGACACACTGAAAAATCACATAAAACAAGTCCACATGTTGCTCAACATTAGAATTAGGCAACAATGCATTGTTTCTTGCAAACAGGACACACACACTCATTAACAAATACAGGGAAAAGAATTAACCTGTACCTCAGCCAGTAAAGTTAGTTTAGTTTCTACAGTGGGGGATTTTTTTGTTGTTGCAGTTTATACTTACACCATCTGCAGGCATCCTGAGGTCAGGAGAGGAACTCCCCGACAGTTTTCTTTTCCTCTGTCTGTCAGAAGTCATCACAGAGCTGACAAAGAGGAAATACATGTGTGTATTGTACATTTACAAACAGGTCCATTTTTTAAGAAACAACTTCAATGTACACTCCATTAACATCAATACATCACATACAAGGTATACAGCTGTCAGTTCTCATAGAATATGTAATTACAAGTCACTGCAGAATCAGTCAGTGTTTTTTCTGTAAATTAACTCATAACTAAGGAAGTACATTTCAAAGAAATTCATCCTTTGCTACTGATCTGCACATTGAGTACAACCAATACTTACATTTCCAAACTCTGAAGATGCTCCCTCACCCTCTGCACCTGGCCCAGCTTGGTGTCATTCACCACAAAGTCATCACATCTGTAACTGCATAAAGAGGATGAATATTATGTTTAAATCACAATCTGTTTTATATTTGCACATTGTTCAATTTGGGAACAAGTCTTGATTATACATACCAGAATGTACTATAACTGCTGCAGTCCATGCACACAGAATGCTGTTGAAGCTTCTCTGTTTTCTTCTGCCCAGTTGGTGAACACTGAACCTCCTCAAAATGCTTCTTAGCATGGCCATTGACGTACCTTACAGTTTATATATATCACACATAAATCACATGCCATACAATACCATCAACATGAATTAAACCCTGATTATTTTCATTGCTAATTAGTGATTGAAAGAAAACGGTTACCTTCCACAATGTACATTCAAGCAGGTGAGGCAAACCCAGGGACTTTTATTTGAACGGCAAACTAGCCAAGAAAAAGAGAAACACAATACACGTTTTAATAAATGATTAAATCCAAATTTAAATCTGTGAATATAATCGTGATTTGAACATAGTATAATCCAGATAATTATTTAAGCATTGTCATGCAGGGCAACACAGTATTTCTGCACACACAATATTGATTTGAACATACAGTATTTACACTGGTCAGAGCTATTTTTGTTTATTGTCTTTTGTGAAATGTCTTCTATTTTTTTTAACTGTCATTTGTCCTGCACTGTCTTCTTGTCTTTTTGTCCTGTCCTGCACCAGGTTGCACAGATGCACTTTATGTATCTTCAACTACTTACTAAGTCCTTATAGCTCTGTCTATGTTTTATGTAACACTATGATCCTAGAGAAACATTGTCTCATTTCACTGTGTACTGCAACAGCTATATATGGTTGAAATGACAATACAAGCTTCCTGACTTGACACGTTTTCCTTTTAGAAAGTCGTGTTTAAACGTTTCCCTGCTTGTTTTTTAAGCTGTTGTATAACTTGGACGTCTTCACGAAACCGCTGTGTTCATATTGAGTGCAATTACAAAAAAAAAAAAAACACACGTCAAATGACTGGAGGCAACCGAGAAACAGCATCACGTGTGGAAACTTCGAGAAAAGATCAACCGGTGTAAGCACGTGGAGGTGCTGTGAAGGACAACACACTGTGATTTAAAACAAAAATCCATCTCCGTTAGATTACAGAAGCAATTTAGAAAAAAGTGTCATTTGGGAAGTTGAACACACAAACAAATCTTTAAACTTTATATAGTTTAAAAAAAACTAATAGGTCATATA
This sequence comes from Tachysurus fulvidraco, assembly GCF_022655615.1. NCBI lineage: Eukaryota > Metazoa > Chordata > Actinopteri > Siluriformes > Bagridae > Tachysurus > Tachysurus fulvidraco. The sequence goes on from NC_062527.1 coordinate 9,955,259, forward strand.
CTCGCTGTGTGAAAGTAAACACCCTGGCTAGATTATTAGCTAGATTTAATACCTTAATAAAGAGTGAGACTTTAGTTGTTAGTCAGCACTCACCACTGCAACACCATGAAGAAGGTGAGCCGTGAGGGAAGCGGTTGGGATCCACCGCCACACACACCGTGGCGCTGAGATGCGGACACTCCATCACAACAAGGGCGAAGATGCAGAGCAGGAAAACCAGAACCGAGCTTTTCCGCTAGATATTTTCACCCTCAAACGTAGACAACACTGTATTGTTTAACCAAAAACAAACAATGAATCGACACAGCAGAAGAAATACCGTTAGCTGACTGGACTAGTTAGCGTGTTAGCTCACAGGCTAAAGATACAAGCACTAGCTGAGCTCGAGCGCTGATAAATACACCAAATTACACTAAAACACTGGTGTGTTTTTATTTTTATTTTTTAAAGATAAACAGATTTAACTAAGGTAAAATCTATGGACTGTCACTACCAGCACCATATTAAAAGGTAAACTGACCCATAGAAAGCGGTATCGAGCCAACGGGGAAGAGGCGCCATCTAATGACGTCACGGGTTCAGCAGGGTCGCAGAGTCCACAAGCGGGACAAATATGGTAGTTTAATGATACCGTTTAAAACCGACAAATGCTTTCCTATCGTTAGTCTACACATAAACGGACTGTTGGCTAGTAAATGTATTTTGAGTCTCACCAAACCAGTGCTGCTGAAAAAAAAAAGCTTGTAGTGCTTTTATTTGGTCAAACCAGTCACTTAATAAGCCTCTGAAGTGTTTGAAACGCCTCATTTTGGCGACACCTGCTGGTAATATACTGTAAACTCTTTAGAGGGAAATCTACTGTAATGTTACTCAGACATTTTAATCAGAATCAGAATCAGGTTTATTTGCCAAGTAAGTAAATGTGTTGACGCACACAATTAATCTGGTTCCAGCTGTTTGTGACTCTCAAAAGTACAGACATAAATAACACCATACTCTACATTTAGCGTGGACTATACAAGGCTGGACAAAGACAGACTATACAAGACAATGCAGATGATGTGATATAATATAGACAGTACGAGTATTAAATAGGAATACAGAATATATGACTGATCAGTTATGTACATAAAGTGTGAGTTGTGCATGGTAGTGCAATTAACAATATTGTGCAATATTATGCTTTTGTACAATATACAGCAGCAGTAATGTGTGTAACATACGGATGATGTGATGACTGACAGTTCTGCTAATGGGTAGTTGACAAATGACTGGATATAATTAAATAACATAAAATAAATAATTGAGATAGAATTGTTCACATTATTAAAACATTATTTTCTTAAAGTGATATTTATTTTACATGAAAGTACTAATTAGAATCATTTTCACCATGAATAGATGAATGGTGTCACACCAAAGGACAAAAAAACTTAACAGTTTCAGTGGTCTTAAAACATAGTTAAATATTTAAACAATTCTGAGAGAAATACTTAACATGTGCACTTCTCATGGCCTTCATAGGGGTCTTCAGTCACATGACCTTGAGTGGGGTCTTTCAATTAAATGTAGTTGTCCATGATATTGCCCAAATTAAAATTAGGTTTTTGCATAACACCAAAGGACATTTTTATCTGTGACAAACTTTATGAAATTCCTACACTTTTAGAAATGTATGTATATGAAAAGTGATGGCCACTTAGTGAAATAGACACTTGCACAATTATGCCAGGAGTGTTCATTAAGATTTTTAAACATTATTTTCTTTATTTATAAAATGTAATATTTATGAAATAATGTTGTCTACCGTCACACCATAGGACAATTTTGAGATTTGGCTCAAAGTTCTAAAAAAACTAACAATAACTTGGGTATTAAAACAACAAATTCATATAAAACAAGAAAATGTTTAACCATTTACAGTATTCTAAATTATGAAAATGTGAATTAAATTATGTTTTATCTTCTGTGACAGTGAAAAAGCCATGTCACGTCAACTACCCTAATGCAGTACTTATAGATATGACGCATTGAATATAATTATGGTGAGTTGTTAATAAGGGTGATTGTTACTGTGTCTGGCAGTTTTGGAAAACAAAGCTCTGTAGTGCCTGTGAAGGGTCAGTAGTGATTTTTACTGCCCGGTTTCTGGTTCGTGTTTCGAACACATCCTGGGGAGTGAGCAGGGGGCACCTATGATTTTTTTTCTTCTGTTTTTACTGTACATTGTAGCTTGTTTCTGTCCTGTTTTGATGCTGCTCCAAACCAGATGGTGATGGATGTGCACAGGACCGATTCAATGAATGCAGTGTAGAACAGCATCAACAGCTCCTGTGGCAGACCATACTTCCTTAATTGACTTAGAAAGTACATCCTCTGCTGGGCCTTTTTGATAATGGAGTTTATGCTGCACTCCCATTTCAGGTCTTGGGAAATGGTAGTGCCCAGAAACTTGAAGCACTCCACAGATGACAAAGTGCTGCTGGATATTGTGAGGGGGAGTATTGAGTCCACTATCATCTCCACAGTTTTGACAGTGTTTAGCACTACGCTGGACTAATTAATGTGGAGTTAAATAGTTAATAAAAACAGATCTATTTTTGCTATAAAAAAGTGTACGTGAACCAGTCCAAGCAAGTCCCCCTGGTTTCTTACACATGCTTTTTTCATATATATAATTTTCTTTTTTTCTTCGTTTCAAATATTTTACCACAATGAACATTTTTTAAGAACAGGAGTCAAAATCTAATTTGAAAATCTGTTTTAAAACTCATGACAGGCAAATGTTTGTAATTCATAAAATGTAAGAGATTCCGATCAGCCTATGTCACATGTCATTGACATTGATATTGGTGAAAATCAGAGAAGTCTCATAAAAAAAAACAACTTGGGATCAAAATATGGAATTGATTTTTTTTTATTAAAACATTTACCATCAGCACCCTTTACAAAACAAAGTTCAAGTCATTATGAACAGAGAACATTTTTTTTCATGTTTGTTGTAGTGTAGTTTAGTGCCAAAAATGAACAACTTAAAATCTACACACCATCAAAATGACAACGTTAACAATTGTACCGTCTTAATTCTTCAGCATGTGTATATGCGAATATCCTAAAACTCACTTACATTATAAACTCAATTCCAATCTGGCCAAATATTCAGCAGTGACTGCTTACACTCTTAAGAAAAAAAAGGCTACCTCAGAACCTGGTTCTAGTACCTGTCCATCTGGGGGAAAGTTTCTAAGAAGTCGTAATTCCACAATAGTGTGGAAACTACTTTAGTAAGTCAAGAAACTAACCAAAGATCCCTTGATGAAACCTTCTTGTAAAAAAAACATTGTTCTGATGTCCAAGATTTAATATGAAGTTTTGAGAAGTATTTATGCTGAAAATGGGTGTTCCTTTGTGGTTTATGCAGTTTCAGTAATTTGAAGGGGTATCTCAGGTCCAGGAGAGTTTGAGTCTTCTTTCACTTTTGTTTCCTTTGCTTTGATTTTTTTGCTCTTGCTAGGCCTATAAGGAACAAATCCAAAATTACACATTTGAAAATTACATACATATGAAAAGAGAATACAATTAGGAATGAAAAGTAGAATATATATATATATTTATATACTAACTTCTTCTGCAATGTCAGAACAAGAACAACTATGAGAATGATGGCTCCAATAACACCTAAAACAGCACCCAAAATAATGCCTGTGGACAGAAAAACATTTTAATGACACTGGAAATGAACAGCTCAATCAGGGGTTGTATATTTCATTATTTAAAAAAAGGTGGGGTGGGTGGGGTGTTCACCAATTGGTGTGTCTGTTTCCATGTCGCTGTTACCATCATTGTTCTCATCATCTGTTCAAAGCAGACACACAAATGCATTTAGGCATGACTTTCCCTGATTAAAAAAACATACAAAAATACAATAACTAAAAAATAATCACCTAATATTCCAAAACATGTGGTATTGCAATGATTTAAATCCAAGAAACGGTTTCCATTGCCCACACAGCCAGTCCAGGCAAATGTTGTGCATTTTCCATGAGCAGCATCATAGTAATATCGTAGATAATGACCATAACAATCACCCGGAGCCTTTGGCAAATGGCAAGCTAGAGTTCCTGAGGTAAAAAAGAAGAGCAATACATTAGACATTATATATATTCTAATTAATGTCAGATCCAGACAAAATAATTTCTACCATGTTGCAGAAAGCAAAGGGAATAGCTGAGTAATTAAACAGCAGCTGCAGTATATAACAATGGATAATGCAAAAGGGAACTCACTGTCTGTTGGATACAGTTTGTCGGCATTGGTGGAGCAGTTTCTCATGCAGTAAAACTCATAATTGAAGCGGTTTTGATTGCCACCCTCTCCCTTGTAACGGAATGGATAGCACTTATCTGCAGTCTTGTTGTAGTACAAGTAGACTTGGACGTCTTTGTCAGAGTTAATGCCTTCATCTTTTGGCAGGTCACAGAAATCTATAGTTTGAAAAAGTAGAACTTTGATGAATTGTGTCATTATATTATGTCAGCAAGTCACATTGAAAAAATCATGTGCAGTCAGCCAACGCCTAGTATTTATAGTGGCTATAAACTAACTAGGCTACAAGGAACATGAAACTCTGGTTTTGGTTATGGCAGCAGTAACAAAGATTGTATTATAGTAGTGAGTCACAAGAAACCAACACATATTGAGTCCATATTTATGTAAACCTTATTTCTAATTGAGGATAGACAATTTCCTGTGTATGTATATATATATATATATTCTGTTAGGGAAAAATGTTGAGTTTAGTATGAAAACCTTTTTTTTAAGCCTATCTTCACACTAAAAATAAATTTTGTTTGTGATTTCTTACACTGTCTATAAATTTTCTGTACAGACAAATTTAGTACATTTGTTTAAACCCATGTGGAAATCACTGTTCAATTGCTTGATATTAAACTTAATATTATAGTTTAACTTAAACCAAAATTTATACTTATGGCTTTAAATAATCTGGCCAAAACACTGCAATGGATAATCTATGTGGCAGAATCTTGTATCAGAATGAACAGGCACACTTTATGTGGGAATGTGACATTGTAAATTGTAAATTTTTCATAATCTTCTAAGCTTCATTTTCCAAAACGGAATATAAAAGTAAAATTTTTAACACACTAAACACACTCAAAAATAAACACACAGCAAATAAAATGCAGTTTATAACTGGGTATGCTCTAGATAATGGGTAAAAAATGTACCTGGTATTTGCTGTCCCTTGATACAATAAAATACAGCAGAAATTAGAAAAAAAATGCTGAGGTTCCTCATGGTGGTAAGTTCTCTGGTGATGAAGCTGAAGTAAATGAGGGCTCATAAACTGCATTTGAGTGGAGAACACACTGAACTTTGTACTTTTTCATGCTAATAAAGCAGTCACACAGTTGACAAAGAGAAGAAAGGTTTATTCAGTTACGACATATTCATGCTAGAAAAAATATAACTCTGAAACAGTGATGTCTAACTGTAATTTTTAATTCTTGTTTTAAAAATGGTTATAAAGTCTTATACCTCTGGCATATGCTTTTAATTTTTTTTTATCATGATAGATTTCTATCTTGTAATGTATGCTATTGCTTGACATAGTGGGCTTGTTAATGATTATGGGACTCCTCCCTGTCCCTACACCTGCCCATATGGGTGTGGAGGTAGACAGTGTACTATCTCTTCAAGAACATGTTCTATACTATCTCTTCAAGAACATGTTAATTTTCCATTTATTATTTCACAAGCTATGAATTCCATTTTCTTTAAGATATTTTATATCTCAGCGGTTCTCAAAGTGTGGTACATCATGAAGTATAACCACGAGTCTTCAAAAGTTCAACTTTAACTGTGGAAAGTTCTTCCAACAATATACTCTTAGAGACCAATAAATAGTCAGAATAGTATGAATATTATGAGAATATTATGAGTTGCATTATGTTCATAAAATAAAGCTATACTGATGGAGTCCACTGATTTGATAATACAGGGGTCTCTGGCTGTGATGGTGTTCATTAATATAGTCAATAATGGGAATAAAAATGTTTTTAAAGAAAAACAAAGGAATCAAAAAACATCTTTAAAAATGTAGCCTATATTTCCTGAATTTGCAATTATAATTATGTTGGATTTGTAGAAGCCAACATAATTCGGATAAGTTGTAGACTGGTCTGAAGTTTGTTGCTATTACTTTTCTAAGGGATCCGAGTTCTGGCACCCAAGCACTCTACTAGATTTCACAAGTTTTATGTACATTTGCCTCCAAAAGTAACACTGACCCTTATGTCCACTCGCCTCCAAAAAGCACCGGCCTTTGCGAATAATCAAGTTTTAATTATGTGGTTGCACCCTTACTGCTTCAGTGTCCACAGTTTCATCCTATTCCTTTCCTTTCATTAATCATTAAATCTATAATCATTTTCAGTAACTGCTTTATACTGGTTAGGGTTGGATCCAGAGCCTGTATCTTGGATAGGATGTCAGTCCATAGCAGAAAACCATATACACACATTTATACCTGGGGTAATTAATCGTATCCTACTCTCTGTCTCCCCCTGCTGACTAAAGTGTTCATGTGCTCCACTTTTACGCTTGTCCTTCAATATAACACTAGTAATTTTCTCCTTAGAGGACTCGACACGACGTAACTGGATCAACTCTGGTAAACTCACCGCCTAATTCACTTGTCTGACATAATGCTCGGTGTTGTTTGTCTGTCTGAACCTAATTAGTTTTATATGAAGTCACACTCCTAAAAGCCGGCAGAAGAAACGCAGTCATTTACAACACCGCGGTGACGCAACAGTGAGAAAGAACGCAGCACCATGTGGAGTATAAAAGGCGCATTTGGACACGTTTAATAACATTCCTCTCATGAGAAAACACAGGAAATAAAGGGGCATCATGCCAATTTCTCTGCTAATAATGGTCCTAATTGCCTTTCCACTGTCTTCCAGTGGTAAGATTTTAACAAACATTTATGGGAGTTTTCAGATATACTGTTGAATGCTTTTCTACTATTTGAGTGTTTTGATGTGATGTGATTCTGCTTTAAACCTAGGCTTTTGACTGGCATTGTTAACTTGTGCTTGCATTTGTTTCAGATAACATTATGTGTATAAACACGTGTTGTTGTGGATGAATGTGCTGGTTTAGGAGTAGTAACCAAAAACAATGATTTGATATTGCATGAACTTTTGTACCAGCTGACTTTTACATGGTCTTTTACAAGTTTACATGTAACAGAACCATTGAAATTAGCATCCATTAAACAATACAGGAGTAGTAGTGCAGAATCTAGATGGTATTTCCACTAAAAGGACATTTGCTGATCTTCCTGAGAGTGAAAGCAGTAGAGAAAAATCTGGGTGGGGTGAAGTGTTCTTAGCTCACTATATTGTTAACATTGCTGGATGGGAAACTTGTATTAGATATAATTATTTACAATAATTTCTAACACTTATGCACATTGTTCCTGGATCATTATGGCTTAGTGGAAGCTATGACTAGTGTCTTTCAACCTTTTTTTTTGTCTGACAGGTGTTTCAGACACTCAGCTGGAGAGGACAATAGATTGAAAACTTTGCCATTAATCAGGCATTCATGCTGCAACCAGAGACACTGATGTGGCACTGGAATGCATTATTTCTCTGATTTAGGAGTTTCTGTATGCATCACCTAAGTAGATCAAGAACATGGGCTCAGAATTAATGGCCCTTGAACATAGTGTAATAGCTCTTTCCCAGAGTTCATTTAAAATTGGTTCTTGGTTTGAAAAATTCAGAATGTTTTATTGACCGTGTTTCTCAAACTCTGTTTTAGGTGGAAAATGGACTTATGAAGGTAAGTGAAACATTACAGTTTATTTTTGATTTGCTTATTGTAAAAATAAATTATTTATTTTATACTCACCCCACAAAGACCAAATATAGTGGTCCCTTCAGAAGTCACCTGGTGAGGAATAGAAGATTGAAGATATATATCTTTCCTCTTATCTTTTAACTCATTTTTAAAAAATGGCAAGGCACATTTTAGAATTTCTTACTTAAAAAGTGTCTTTAAGATTTATTGAAACTTGTTTCAATTTAACCATAATGCACTAAATATCCGGTAAAATGAGCATATGAAGACAAGTGTCTTTTTACTGATGCTATTCTGGTCATCACTGTACAGTTTACAAATGTTAAACTGTAAAGCAAATGTTCATTGCCCCTCAAGCTATTTTCACTGTAACTTTCATCGCTGCTTGTTATTCCACTGTTGTTGTTATCTCATTTCTGATCTTGACTCAAGTCTTGCACAGGCTGCCTTGTAAGCTGCCAGCCATCTCACCATTCTAGATAGTGGCTTTTTATATTACTTAACATGTTTTACTCTTACTTTAATGCGCTTACACATATTAAAAGTCTATTTAAGTTAGCTTTGTTGGACACAATTTGTAATAACTCCCTATAATTAGCTGTGAGAATAAGATGGTGTAATTGTTTTATTTTGAGATATGCGGTTTCTCTAATGGCATAACTGGTCTTCATTTAAATCTATAAAAAACTGTACTGTCTTTTTGTAATAAGGTGTGTCTGAGCAGTGAAGGTGTGTCTATTTGCAGATTTTGGTAGGAAATTACCAACCAAAGCATTTACTGTATGTAGTTGGATTTAATGCTTACTAAGCTCGGGAGGATTTTAGAGTCCATTGACATGCACAATAAATCTGGAATATGTCTGTTTTGGTACAAATGACAATCATTTAGACCTGTGCAACCCATCAGACAAGACAATATATCACGTTATGTAAACTTTCAGATGTCATTTTATTCAAGTGCACAAAACAACAAAAAAAGTCTGATTGTGTGTATGCACCTGTCTGTGTGTCTGTGTTTGCTTGAGCCTTATGCACAGTAAAGTCGGTTGATTATTACAAAATTTTATAACTATCTGTTGGTTGCAACGAAAAAAAAAAAGTTGTAAAATGAATTTTATGTCCAGCTACTGTTTGTCCTGCTACTGTTGTGTCCAAAGTTATGTTGTGGTAATTGTGCAACACCTTTATTAACGATGATTGATAAGAAAGAGATGGCAGTGACACCACCATTGGTCCACTGTGGACAGCTATTCTATGAAAAGAGTAACAGAGGCCATTTTATGACTGTGAAAGACAAAAGATATCAGACTCTTTTAGTACTGTGGTTCATTGTATCTCTTTGGGCATTTGTTCTTTCAGTTATGTTCTATCATTGCCCAAAACAAAACCATTACAAGCATTGCAGTATAGTTGGCAGCTTATGGGCTTGTGGTTAGGCAGCTGCATGGGTCTAAAGAGATGACCTCTTTTGGCAGAGAAAACACTTTGTCACATATGACCATGTTGTGTTGCCATACAGTACCTCATTTTAGTAAACATTTTGGAACAAACCAACAAATTCTTTCCCCACTATACCATGGTTAACCAAAGACTGTTTATTTATTTTGGTGACTTTATAACAAAAGCCTCGATTTATATATTCTTTCTTTTATATATAATTCTTAACAAAGGCATAGTGTCCTCTCGCCTCTAGGGTTGTGAGTATGATTCTTGCTTTCAGCCAAGCATGCACAGAGCTTCTCTCCATGTGCTTTGAAGATTTCCTCAGGGTATTCCAGGATCCTACCCCATTTCAAAGATTGTGCCCTGCAGTGGGTTGGCAAATCTTTTTGGGGCATACCTTTTTGGTGAACCATACACAAGCAACACATGCTGGTATTTAAAGGCACTTTTTCTGAGCATTATGAAGGAAGAAGTTATGGATAAAACACAATTTCTAGAAGTCCAACTGACCTAAAAAGACAGCTTAATCAGCTCAAATAACCATCTAAAATTTACCTTAGCAGGGTGTTAATGCATTATGATGAAAGCTGTGCATAATTCTGCCTTAACTGCTGTTGGTTTTAGGACCTGATGGAGAGCACCACTGGACCAGGAATTACCCATTCTGTGGAGGGGCATTCCAGTCTCCCATAAACTTCCAGCCTGAACTGCTAAGATTTGATCCAAACCTGCTTCCCATTCAGCTACAGGACTACAACCTCTCTAGCAAAGAGCAGCTCACCCTTAGCAACAATGGACACTCTGGTATGAGAGGCTTCTGTTAAACATATCTGTTTTAAGTGAATATTTTTGTTCTAACTTTAAAAAATGTGTTTAAATAATGTGGGATTACAAAATAGTAAGAAATTATTATAATGGGTAAAGATACATAGATCTAAGTTGTAGCACATAGCACTTGAGTACTATAATGCATACAGTCCAACAACATGCAGTATATTTGATTTCAAGTTGATTTTAACATTCAACTGTTAACCCAATCTAGGCTTAAAATATCTTGGTGTTCTAGTAACTGCTTCACCAAACAATTGCATTTGACAATCCCACTACAGTCTGTATGTGGGCAAATCCATAAATACAAAGATTTGATGGGTCACTCTGTAATTATATATTCACATGCATTTGCAAACAGTGGATATACTGTAAGGCATTGTATGCTCAGTTCATTACTTTCAACCTTCAATGCTAAGACTTTCTCACTTTCATAATAAATGCTTACACAGACAAGTGAAATGATGCTGGTAAACTAGTGGAGACGTGTCCATCAGCCACAATGCAGAATATAATTTTTCTTCTCAAGCCACGTTTCTATTCCAACATGTAGAAACTGACAACATGGTTCTTTTTGTATGTCAGGCACAGCAATTTTCTGTAATCACCCTCTTATTATGACAACTGTCCATGTGCTCAAAAGCAACAATGAGCTCATAATTTAGGTAAGTAAAATATGGAGTGTTCTTAGTCATGACTCAGATTGGAGCTAATCTGTTTAAAAACAAATTATGTATCGTCTCTTAAATGCGTCTCATTTTTGGGTGTAAATTAAGTTTAGATCATAATAACAGCCCTGGTAATCCTGGTTAGGAAAATAAATAGCACCACATAAGCAACAGGATCCTATTTTTATTCTCATTTCATGCTTGTTGTGAGCATTTACTTTGCAAATTGTTACATTTCTGTATTCTTTTCAAACATTTTGCACATTTTCTAATCAGGTGACAGATGAAAATTTTAGAACATTAGAACATTCTGAACACAGTCTTAGACCTGCAGTGGTTTTCAGGCTGTTAAAACGTTCCTCAAATAAACAGGGGTTTGTGGTGTGACTGAAATATGCAGGTTTCATCACATCCTTGTAGTTTCAGTGGCAGTTATGTTCTGGTGGACCAGAGACATGCTGTTAATGAGAGACTGGATTTAGATTTTTTTTTTTTTACTTTTACCCATTGTACTCGATATCCATGGCAACATCCCTATAATATCAACTGCATATAACACATGACCGCAGCAAAGGTGTGTTTGTGTTTATTACTACAGTGCAGCTCTCTCTACCATCCCGGATGCATCTCGCTGGTCTTCCTTATCAATACTCTGCAGCTCAGCTTCACTTCCACTGGGGCTCCTCCAACATGCCAGCTGGCTCTGAACACACTGTCAATGGCAAGCAGTTTGCTGCTGAGGTGAGAAACTAAACTCTCAATTTTTTTGCCTACACCAAGCACCCATTAGAAGAAGCAGAAAGAGCTTATTGGCCAACTCTTTTATTTATATATATATATTTGATGGTGCATTTAGTGTCTGGTCTTGCAGCCTGGATTCCTTTCCTACCCATGATCATCCAACTGAACATGCAATATTCTGGTTTTAGCCTTGCAAACATTTGCAATTAGGGCTGAGAAAACAGGTAAATGCATGTCTTTTATCTTTAAATGAGTATGATGATATCAAAATCAAATCAAATTTTATTTGTCACATACACATATATACAGAGTACGACATGCAGTGAAATGCTTTATGCAACTGTCCTGTATTAGAATAAGAAGTATTTAAAAAAATAAATAAATAAAATAAAAAAAAATAAATAAATAATAATAAAAAAGTATAAACTATATAAGAAAACTATATAAATGTTTTATATAATGTATATACATAAATGTGTATGGTTTTTAAATATTGTCCTTAAAGTGTCCAGGTGCAGTTTGGTGTGTAAATAGTGTGTAAAGTGGCACTGTGCTGTGCAAGTCCAGAGTTAAAGTGACAGTCCAGAATTAAAGTCTCGGTGCAAAAAAAAAAAAAAAAGTTGGTGGGGGAGGGATCCTGGGTGTCTCCTGGTTTAAGATCCCAATGGCCTGCGTTTCCCTGAACGCAACAAAGAAAAGAGTCCCTTGTCGAGAAGGCTGAGATCTTTTACACTCTTCCTGGCTCTGGTCCTGCACCGCGTGCTGTAGATGTCCTGCAGGTCAGGGAGCTCAGTGTGGATGGTACGTTCAGCTGACCGCACCACCCTCTGGAGGGCTCGTCTGTCCTGCATGGTGCTGTTCCCGAACCAAGTGATGCTACCCGTCAGGACGCTCTCAATGGTGCAGGTGTAGAAAGTCTTTTTGATACGAGGCACTACTGCTGTTTTATAAAATAGGTATACAATACAGCATTTATCATATTTGACAATGGAAAGCTGGATTATGATAGAGAAGCTAATGTTAGTATTTGAAACGCCACCTGCAGATTTAGTTGTTTTTGGGTATAAACCAAAGTGTCCATGTCATCTTCATCGTCCAAGTTCTCAGGGAAAAGCATAGTCATCCAGTAATTTATAGTGTCTTTTTACTGGATACTAGTTTACCAAAAAAAGGTTTTCATTGTGGTTCATGGAAAAACTAAAACTGCTTTGAGCAAAGAGAATAATTTTTTAAATTAGCACCTTACTAAATTGGTGGAATTCCCCTTTCCCAAGACCCACAGCATGTCTATAACTGTTTTTCCAGAATAAGATTTAAAGTTTGCATTTTAGAAAACTTCCTTTAACAACATGTATGGTTAAAACATTAGAAGTCTTCTATTGCACCAGAATTCATCAGGATTCATTTGTCTGTCCTCAGCTCTCTGTGGTACGCTTTTTTATGTTTTTCCTTTAACAGTTCACTAGACAATTAAAGCTTCTTTGCAACTAAAAAGGGATCTGATCTCAAATCATTCTGACCGAAAAACACTCAAAGCATAGTAGAGACAATTATAATCCCTAAGAGTGTACACAAATAAAAATTCAATGCTCTGTTAGTGAAAACATGGCACAGAACTTCAGCTCAGCATGCTGCTCAAGATACTCTCATTAAAATCGAGAAATCTTTCACAAGGAATGTACATTTGTTAAGCATTTTTTCTTTGTTTTCTCAGATGCATTTGGTTCATTTCAATTCTGACAAATATCCCAACATCTCCATAGCACTGGACAAGTCTGATGGTCTTGCAGTGATTGGTGTTTTTATTGAGGTGAGCCGGCATTAAAGAGGAAAAAATAATTTATTCTAAAATTATAAAAGAGCTGCATTTAATTTATTGTTATTTTTTAAAATAAAGGTTGGAGAGCACAATCCTGCTTTCAATCAGTTCCTCAAATATATCAAGGGTATTAAATATAAAGGTCTGTTGTTTTTTTAATTTATAAGGATTTGCAGTAGTAAGAGTTAATTCACAATATTATACACTGTACCTAACTTCAAGCTGAAACTCATTTGCATTTGTTCTTATTATATGTGACAGGTCAGAAAGTGCAGGTAGCAGGCTTTAACATTCGGGAGCTGCTTCCTGCTCGTCTGGATGAGTACTACCGTTACGATGGCTCTCTTACTACTCCTCCCTGTTACCCCAGCGTGCTCTGGACAGTATTCAGGAATCCAGTCAGCATCTCTCTCAGACAGGTACAACTGAATAAACCAAACACACCCACATTTAAACTATGCCTAAATGCAGAGGTTTTTAAGCTTTTACTCCTGGCTTTTCAGTTAATTCCCTCTGCTGTGCTACGTTTTCCAGAAACAAAAAAACCCCAGAGATATTCTTGAAATGATTGTGAGCATCACAAAGAATATTCTGCAATCTCTTCCAATTAAAATGATTTAATCACTAAATCAGGCTTTGAAAAGAAAGCTGTTTGTAGAAAGTTAATAATGAGATATTCATTAGGATCTATAAAACCATTACTGTCACCCCTATTAATGCCGTGTTTCTGTTCTTGCTTTTTTTTTTTTTAAATAGTACCTGGATTTAGCCACTATTCTGTGCTCTTCTCATGCACAAGAGGCAGCCCCAAAGCCTTTGTTTGGGAACTACCGTAAAACCCAGTTAATGGACAACAGAGTGGTTCTGGTCTCCTTCCAGCAGAGTGAGTACTGAATGGGAAACTTTTTTGCAAAAACTTATGGAATGTTTACCTGCTCAATGGCTGTATGAAGAAATGATTGGCTTGAAATGGGGATGTGGATGTGTGATTATAGGCTGTTGACATGGCTGGGGCTAATTGAAGAACCTTTCTTCTTACACACACTGCTTATGTGATACTATAAATACTGCTGGCTGCACTTGTTCTTCTACTCTTTGTCAACAAGCTTTTTTTTCACCAGTGGATAGCACTACTGTACTTTCGTGCTTCAAATTACAGTAGATGCTTCCATGGACATAAAACTGCCATTCAAACTGGTTTAACCTTGTGAATGCTGTAAAAACACTGTGCTGGGATGTGTGTGTATGTGTGTTACTGGCATGATGAAAGATAAAATGACTTCGTATATTTTGTATCTTTGGTGCATTACCCTGCCACTGAAGATGTAATTTATAGTCATATCAAATTTTCAGCTGCTGCTTATGGTTTTTTTTCTGCATGGCTCTCACTTTTTCTGAAGCAAAATTTTGTGATTATGTGAAAAGCTGACCAGGCTGCAGCACTGCTGCTTTCCCAACCTGACCTGTAGTTTAAAGAAAGCCTTAACAGCTAATTATGTATTTGATCTTTAAACCTGTGTGTTGTGCAGGCTGGGGGCTGCATGGTATCACATCAGTGGCATCTCCCATGCAGAGGAGGCAGGTCATCCAGCAGCTACTAAATGGAGACCTTGCAGATCTTGCAGATGGAGAACTACATCATCTTTTGCCGAAACTCCAAAGAAAGCCTTGGGCTGTTAAAAAGTTGAGAAACAAACCAGTGGAACAGCACTTTGGTGAAGTCACTGAGAAACATCAAAAGAACAAGGGGATTGACACCACTGGAAACAATCAACAATCAGTCTGGAAGAACAGCCATGCAAGCTCCAGTGGAGGGATGTCTGGTATAAATGATGATGCATTGTGTTTTATATCCCTGGAAAAAAATGTATCTGTTTGGATCAGGAGACATCATGAGAATACTCAGATGATCCAAGCTTTGAGAAAAGCTGTGTTTCCAGAGTTGAACCTGAAGAGCTACTTAAACTGCAGGTCTGATTTGGATCTGCAAACAATCAGATACCTTCTTCGTTCCAGACCCACTGATGAGGCAAATGAGCTGGATCAGGCCCTGACCAAAGCCAGTCAGAAGCATAAGCAAAAGCCCATGACACAGTATCAGGGCTCGGCACTGACCAAGCTAACTGGGCAGACCCAAGCTGCTGTCCTGAAGAATAGCCACAACATGGTGCCCACTAATCACAGACTGCAGCCTATGGAGTGGGAGGATTAAACCCCACTGAGGCCATAAACACAGGCTGTAGAGAACATTATAACAGTCATCAAAGTCCTTCTATAACGCAGGCTCTGAACATTTAGTTCTTAAAAACCTCTGTTAACTTAACCAGACTTTTAGTAGTACTTTGTCGCAATGGGTTTATGGGCTTAGAAAATTTTACTTTTACAGGTACAGGTGTTCAAAACTAAAAATGGCAGAATTAGTAATGTTTATGTGACACGTGATGCATAGTAGTTTATACCTGTACTGTAGAGACATGGTTTTGGCATTTCACAACACAAATCCTACCAAAGGTTTTTTCACTTTTGGACATATTTGTGTGATGTTGGTATGAGCAATACTGTATGTTCGGATATTTCTATTGCGTGCCTCATGTAGCAGACAAAATTCATTTTAACTAGGAAGTAAGTGCAGATCACAAAATTAAGTCAAAACCTAATTCAGTGTATTTTTAAAATTCATTCCTGACAAAGATATTTTTGTATTTGAATGGTTTAGGTTTTGTCACAGTAATTACACAGTAAAACAATTACAGACACACACAATGGACAGTGGTAGCAAATGATAAAAAAATTATGGTGCTTAACAACATAAACATTCCGTGTTTATTGTGTCTGTCAGACAGCTTTAGCTGTGTGTTTACGTCAAAGTGGGAGCATAAAGGAAAGAACAGTGCGTGGCTTGAAAAATGGAGATTGCTCATGATGTGTTGAAGAAAATGCAATAAAGCACTTAAACTGCATTTGGTGTGGCTTTTCATTACTTTTTATCTTCAGGCTTTTTGTCCCTTTATGAGAGTTTTAATTCTTTTTTCCCCTGTACTGTATGCCTAAAAATATATATTATATACACAGAACCCTCTTAAAATAGCAGGGATTTGTGAATAAAAAAATTAAACCTAGGGAAATCATGTCAGGTCTATATGCAATTAAAACATTATTAAAATTATTTGAAAAGCAATCAATATTCATAAACTTCTTACAAAAAAGGGCTGCATAAATATTTATACCTCTAAACTTATACTTTGTTGAAGCAAATTAAAATATTTATTTATTTATTTTTGGGCAAGAGTCTATCAGCACGGCGGCACATTTTAACTTGGCAATATTAAGGAATCATCTTTTTTGTGAGACCGGGGTTTTCAGCTAGTCACCCTACCCTCTAGCCCAGAAGTGTGAAGAATGTCTGAAATTGTTCTATCTTGCAAAAAGTAACCAGTCCTCGCCAGCAGTTTCATTAATGTTTCTGTAGGTCTCTTGGCAGTTTCCATGGAAAATTTTGTCTTGTCTTTTTATAAGATTTGGAACAATATTCTGTTCTTGGTGAGACCACTGGTGCTCCAGTTTTTCTATTTGTTGATGATGGACTTTACAGTGATCCATGTTTTGGAATTTCTGTTATATTTTCCTGATTGACGCCTTTCACTTAGTCTGATGCCATCATGGTTTGTAAGCTCTTTGTGGTACATGACTTCAGCAATCCAATGAAACCAAGAAGATGTGAAGAAAATCCCACAGAAATAGCTGATCTGAATTTGGGGTTAATAATATTTAATAATTTCATTGATGATAGCTGTATAATTCCTTTTTTTGAACATGAATCTGAATGTGATTTGGTTCATTCTGAAAACAACCACATGTCTAATTATAAAATGGTGTTCAGACTTGTGCAATCAAGTTATAGTTTATGATTGTTTCAGTTTTTCCCTAAACTGTGTGGTTTTCTCGTAATTCATATACATTGTAATTTCTCATTGAGGGTGGAAAATGATTTTATCTTGGTTTATTTTTTTTCCATGACAAAAACCTGCCATTTTTAAAAGGGTTGTGTAAATTTTAAATCCATTGTGCATGAGCTGCTGTGAGTTATATGTTAATTTAATTATGTTTAGTCAATTTGTTCCATAATTAAAATGACTACATTTCTGTAGACTCTTTTTGCAACAAAACAATGCAACTTCAGCATGCCACTCTCTTTATTTTTAAGGTGTTTTTTCTCTTTTTGTCTCACTAAGGTGACTTTGCTTGGAGCTTGGGTATGTGATATGTGTTAATGTCAGCAATGTTCTACGTCTTTTCTTTCACCTCAATGACGTCCTCGTTTCTAATGACATGCAAGACCTATTGCACTGTGTATTAATGAGATAAGTGGCACCAAGTGATCCATGGCTACTGACTGTCCCTATGATAATTTAACATTCATCATACCTTCAAGGCATTATACATATAACCATAATCATATTTTTCTTTGCTTGCATGTGTAGATATAACACACTTCAGGTTTACTCACATTTCATTGTTTTGTAATGATTACATTTGCTTGTTAGAAGTGGTGGTTATCTGGAAAAGTCTCTGCCTCAGACAGCACTACCATGACCTCAGTCTTCACTAAATCATGTTTTAGTTTATTCAAAGATGTAATTGTGGATGGTAATTGTGAAAATCTACATTTACAGTAGCAGCTCATGGCCACGTAAATTCACCCTTTGACTTTGTGTGTCCATCTGAAGTCTTTTTACACACCAAGTCATTTTTAGTAAATGTTTGTTCCATAATTTTAAGGGCTGAAAGCACTAATTTTCTGATCTCTGATCTGTGCAGACTACATTTGAGAAACCTTTTTCTGCAGGATGAGTCATCCGTGTTTGCATTGGCCTTTAAAATACCTGTTGGTATTTTCCTTCTTTTGGGTTTATTTGATCTAGCATGCTATTACTCCAGTTTTTAATTAAGAGCTAACTCTTCTACCTTTTCCATCTCTGAGCTTATATAATAAAATCATTTTAAAATAGATGCATGTTTAAAAAGCTACATTCATACGTAGAACTTTACAGATAATGCAATCATTTATGGCGTAAGTATCTCATTTTATAGAATTGAGGGTTTGAGGGGGATTGAGGGGGACCTTGCTCAGGGATGCATGGGTTAACTCACAACCTTCCAATTAGTAGTTATGCTAACCAGTAAGCTACCATATCAAAAGTAATAATAAACACAATTTTATGGTAGAGAAAAATATTCATTTTTTATGAAAAGTGTACAATATTTTTCAAAGAAGTATTCGTTACCTTAAACTACTGAAAGCATAACAATGTTAGTGTCAAACACTACTGGTTCATTTACTATTAAATTGTCTAAAATGTATTTAGTTATATTTTTATATACAGTATATGGTGTTTGAACATCACAAGAATTTTAAACATAGACCGGTAATAACAGTCCATGCAAATCTGTATGTCTGTATATATTAATCTATGTGACAGGTGAGCAAGATGCTCTGTTCTAAATTACAATTAAGATAATTTGATTATTCAATTTCAAGTGAGGCAGAATATAATCTGTGACTAACAACCTCTCTGTATCTTCCATAAACTAACTTTTCATTTATTAGTCTCTATTCATTAATAACATTATTCCTTATTCATTGCTAATTGATGCAACATTTATATACAGCTTATTCACATGTAACGGTCTGTTTCACACGGTTTTATACTCACACTCCACACTCTTACAGGTGCTCTGACGTCTTTAGTGGTGGCCTCTGGGTTTGGCATCCTGCTCATCATCACAGTCATGTGGTGCTTTTTTAAGAAGAGGTAAGTAAAAGTAAGTAAATCCATTCTTCTTATAATGCTTGTGATATGAATTTAAACCCAATTTTATTGTGTAATTAACAGATACCTGAAAAAGACTTGATTTAAAGTTAATTGCAACATTATGAAAAAATCCATACATTTCACTCTTATATAGTCAGACATTAATGAGACGGAGCCAGAAATATCAGTGATTCATGCAAAATGAAGTTAAGTTGTTCACTTTTATGCTAACAAAACTGTAAACACTGTTATTGAAATATTAGCATGTTTATATAATATAGAAAAGTCTAGAACTCTAGAATGATCTTAATAGTTCGTTCTTAATACAAAAGTGTTGCGGTAATGCATTAAATGTCCTACCATCAGAAAAGCTGCAACAATAAAAACACCCTGCCCAAAATATGAATATGGAGTTCATATGAAGGATATTTTGTCATAGGAAAAACATAATGTATTTGTGTCATGACCAAAGTTCTGTGTAAAGTGAAATATATAAATAAAATCAAAACCAAGCTTACATCTTTATTAACATTTCTTTCTAATAAACTTGAAATAAAATATCTTATGTAATAAAAATAGTTTTTAATTTTATAAATATTTTTATATTTTTATGTTCAAACTTGATTTTAATGGCAAAAACTGACATTAAATGGGGAAAAAAATGCCATGATGAATACTATAAAACATTTGTACATTTCATACTGTGCTTTTATTCAACATATTTGCAAAGTCTTTTAGCAAGCAAAAGTAAAAATCAAGCAGCACGTTGAAAAGTGAATTTGCAGTAGCAGATACACAGTGGTCAACATCACTGTGACTCACAGCACCTCTTTAATGAAATCATACAGACCATTAACCTTAGACCAACGTCAGCAACGATCTGTTTAAACAGACAACCACAGGCCTGCCTTGCTGAATCATTGCTTGCAAAAATTTTTTTATAAAAAAAATCTGGCTAGAAGGTATAAATTAGAGATCACTCACAAATTATGGCTTTAACAAGAGGAGTGCACGACAATGTTAAATTTGTGCATGTAAATGTTTTTTCAGGTCAAAGGCTGACATGGGGAACATAAAAGCCAGTGGATGCAATCCGTCTGGAGAAAAAGAGAAGAGCACAGGCGTGTAATTCAATATTTCCTACACCACATCTGAAGACCTGAGCAGTGAAGTATCTTCCAATTAAACCTTTGAAAAGTATACACAAAACCAAATCTCTGGAAAGAACACCGTAAATCCTTCATATTTGTTTCTCTGACCTTGACATAAGGGGTGTCAGGGCTCGGTGGCTACATTTGTATATGTATATATAGATGACATGCCTAAGTGTGCATGGTTTGCTCTCCCTTGGTCACATTTTCTTCTATCCACATTCCAACATGGAATTCTCCCTTTGATTTATTTTTGAACAATGCTTCCGAAACCCAAAAGGTGACCATAATTCTGAGTAAGAAGACAATGGCAAATGTTTCACACAATATAGCGTAAGTATAATTATCGGGTTAAAGGAGTTTTCCTTCTCATTTCCTGCATTTGTTATTCAATCACATACATAAATAAATAGTTCTTGTCCAGCAGACGATGGAGGTCAAATGCTGACATAAATGACTTCAGACTGCTTTGTCCTCCATGTGTGTGTGTAGTTCCCCCAAACCATGACACTTGTCTCTCCGTCCATCCAAGTAGTGGAAAAGCCCAGCCACTGACCGAGTACATTGTGGTTCACTTGTAATCTGAGGTGGCGTGAGACGGGTAGTTAGGTCAGTTCCACCCTGTATTTAGCATTGTGCAGCTCTGTCGATTAGAATAATGAAAGGGCACTATGCTTCATGCAAATAGAGCACAATTCATTCCCACTGAACGTGGCACAGAAATGCCTCATTGTTTCTTGGGCTGCACGTGGGTTTACCTTTGACCTCAATCTCCCCAACTAATCACAAGACAACTCCCATGCACTCCCATTGATCTGCACCTCCAGTGCAATAAGTGAGAGCTGGTCATGGCTTTCATGGGAAAGAAAAAATACAGACTACAAATCTGGAAATATATTACTGCAATTATTTATACAGTTGATCCTGTGGTTTATATGTTTACACGTATGTTG
The DNA here is from genome assembly GCF_022655615.1 of Tachysurus fulvidraco. Classification (NCBI taxonomy): domain Eukaryota; kingdom Metazoa; phylum Chordata; class Actinopteri; order Siluriformes; family Bagridae; genus Tachysurus; species Tachysurus fulvidraco. The sequence continues at coordinate 9,976,568 of NC_062527.1, forward strand.
TGTTGCTAAAAGTTATTTAAATGCTAAATTCATGACACCTTACAAAGTTTATATTATCATACGGTGTGAATTATTTACAGTAGTTTATATACATAATGTGTTGCACTGACAGGCTTGCCACATGTTTTTGATGCAGATTTGATGCCGAGATCATCTGCGTTAACCCACTTTTCAAAATTCAGCACTCCTTCCTATCATTTAAATCCTTCAAATCCAAAGATAAAGCTATATATGAATTCCCTGAACATTTGTGCAATATGAAAGTTACGGATTTGACTGACAGTATATTTATTTTGTGTGTGAAAATAAATTTACCATCATTATAAATTTATTGCTCCGAGTGTACTAATATGTATGTTTATTTCCATAATGGTTGAATTTACCTTGCACTATATGATATTAGGTTTAAATATATGGTGGATATTAAACTGTTTCAGTGAATATGCGTCTAATTTCACTACACCTTTGTATGTGAAAAACTATCATACTGAAGAACTGAGGAACTAATTTTCTATTCCACACATTTTTAGCCACTCCATTAGCATGAAGCAGTGAATGAGATGATGAGAATCTTATCTGGAAAAGCAACTTGTAAAGGAGAGAAACAAGTACAGAAATATCAGTCATGCATGTCACTGTACATATATAATATCAGTTTAGAGCAAGACATCATGTCATATTCTTAGACCTCAACAGGAGAATCATAACACACTGGTGTCAAGTTGGTATGAATCACTGAACATGGGTTAGGCTAATGAAGGGCTGTCCTGCTCTCATGTACATCACTGTGGCAGACTGCCAACTTAAAATCGGCTCTTCTCTTGTGTTTTATATCATGTACTTCTGATGTCGTTGACTTTTAAAGGGATGAGCATCCAGATGTGTCAAAACGAGCCAAAATTCCAATCTCTACTTGTCTCTGCTCCACAATTACTCTCGTCCTACAAATGTGGACCAAACCATTACCCTCAAAATAAGGTTTTCAAATGCAAATTAAATTGATTTAAGTTGTTGAGTTGGTAATAGGGCAACCACCATTTCATCGCAAGTTCTACCTAGACATTGAGAGGGTGAGAAATATACACCAAGTAGAGAAAGTGCAAAAGTTTTGAAACATGAGAAATATGTCATAATTTATGCTGAAATTATATTGACCAAAATGAGGTGCTGCAATATCCAAGAGTTCTGTGCCAGATATGTGCAATACTACTACTACTACTACTACTACTAATAATAATAATAATAATATACATACTCAACACTGCCACCTTAAAACATGGCCAGATATGTGATAATTAGCTCACTTTCAAGTCTTAAAAAAACACTTAAAATGTGTGACTTTTCTTGCCCGAATATTTGAAAAAGCATATAAGAAGTTTATGAGGAATTCATCCGTGCCCGAAATTCAGTCTCCATTTTCTCTAAAGCTTCAGGATTAACCCTCAATATTAAAAAAATGTGAGCTACTTCCCATTCACTCATCAACGGACTCTATCATCTCTTCAATTGAAGTTAAAGATGAAGTGAATTTTTTTAGGAATAGTTTTATCTAAAAATGCTATTATAAGAGAAGATGTTAACTTTTCTAACCGGTTAATAGATATGAGGAAATCCTTGAGCCGCTGGCTTATCAGAGATCTCACTATTTTTGGTAGAGTCACTCTGTCTAAATCGGGTATTTCCAAAATAATCTATCCATGCCACTTCCTGTATGTTTCTACAGTTAATGTTAAGAAAGCTAATTCGATTGTTTTCCAATTTCTGTGGAAAACAAAACTCATTATTTTAAGAAATCAGCTGGTTAAAGACTATATGAGTAGTATTAAAGCATTGGACTTTGGAGCAATGTTTTGTTACATTTAAGATTAACTAGTTAAAAACATATCTATCACAACCAGATTCTACAGTATGTGGTTTCACATACCTAGAAATCCTATTTAAACAAGTACAAGGGCTTGATTTTCCTTTGCATTGTGATTTTGAGGTGACCAAAATTCCTGTTAAGTTCTCAAAATTCCACAAACAAGTTCTCCAATATTGGAAAATGATATTTACCCATAACTTTTCTCCTCATGAATCCACCTTATGGAACAATAGGGTCATTATAATCAATAGGAAATCACTGTTCAGGTATGATTGGTATGAAAAGGGAATTGTTTTTGTGAATGATATTATAGATGACAAGGGTAACCTATTGCAATACAAGCCTTCCTAGACAAATATAATTTGAATGTACATATAGAAAATACCGTATGATCTGTAAAGCAATACCTACCATTATTACAGTAAATTCAAAACACATTGTTAAATGCAAGTACAAGACCCTTACCAACACTACCAAATTTAGTTATTAACGATTGCATTTTATTTCACAATAAATGTAATAATACATTTATTAGTGATGCTTTGAAATCTATATTGTTCTTTGGTTACAACAGAGGATTGTGTGTACAGATTCCGAACATGGATACATTGTCCATAGAAAAATCACATTTTAATTTTATTAAATGGCCCATTTCCCCAAAAATTAAAGAGACCCACTTTAAAATAATCTATAAGATCTGGTCGCCGACTTTCTTAGAAGAAGATTTAAATTTGTTGTAGACCCTTGTGTTTTTTGTGAGGTGGCTGATGAGACTCTGGAACACATGTTCTTTTTTTGCCCCATATCTAACAGCTTCTGGTCTGAGATACACAATTGGCTGTCACTTAAGATGGATAATATCCCTTTCATATCTGTCACACATACTCTTTTTTATGGACAATATAGATTCATCAGTATCTGATTTACTCAATATGATTATTATGATTGATAAATATCATATTCATTGCAGTAAGTGGAGGTGTTCTAAGCCTCTTTTTGTTTGGTTTATGAATGACTTTAAATTGTTTTTTTCCATACTGAAAAAGATAAAATCTACTAAAATTACAAGGAAAATGTATAGTGACATATCTAGGAAACTACTATTTTGATGAGTCTCTCCTTATGTACTGTTCTAAATATTTGTCATTTACTTTCTTTAGCCTTTTTTGACTTGTGTATTTAAGTGTCACCCCCCCCCCTTTTATTTATTCTTTATTGTTTTATCAAGAAATCCTTCTTGTACAGTGAAAACATTTGTGTTGTATATACACACGTATATCCTGTTCCCCAACGAGAGTTTTGTATGTTGGTGCTTTTTGTTAATAAATAATAATAAAAAAGTCCGCTGCTCCGTGCTGTTATTTTGAAATGTTCAGTCTCGATATGATGACGTCAGCTTCTCGTTTCTTTAATTAATTCTTCGTTTTTAAATATTAAACAAACAACCAATCAAACCTTGGAATTCATCACCTCATAATAAAGTGTCAGAGTCTCATTAGTCACATTAGTAACCTAAACCGCGCATGTTATACTACAAAAAAAATAAAATAAAATAAAAATCGAAACAAAAAACTGGCTCCTCCAGGTTTCCGTACATGTCTAATCTGCTAATCATTGGCTGCCAAGGTTCTGATTATGATTTGTAGATCTGTCACAGGTTTATTTCTCTTGGATTTGTTAAGCTTCACATTGGACCTGTTCGGTGATTTGTATTTTAACTATGTTTCACCTGCCCGTACTTAAGAACAGACGGACTCTTCTGGAGCGCGCAGAAAAGTTTATTTCAGATGTGTATTTTACCGACTGCAATCTCAGGGGAAAGTACGGGTCATTGTTATGTCTAGTTTTTTGTTTTGTTTTGTCTGCTGTGTTTCTGTTCCCAGGATGCCGAATAACAGCAGTCTGTGGTCAAATAAAGGTCACAGATTAAATATTATGAAATAAATAACATAAACAACGTTATCTGAATACATTTGTAATCATTTGCAACAATAGTTTTAAGTGTCGTCTGTGAGACTTTGCCCTTTACACCCATAAAAGTTTATTACTTTCCTTTCAGACTTTATGGAGAAATCTGTGCACTTGAGTCTCTCTCAGTGTTTCAGACTCCAAAACGCATCTCATACTCAGAGGCAGTTCTGCAAAACTTTCAGCCTTGCAATATTGGTGATGCATTTGGTCCCACGTAAGTTTAAACCCCCCACATCGTTTTATTATAGCACCAAAATGAGAGAAACTATAAAACAGTACTCATTATGATGGCAGGTGGTGGACTTGCTGGTTCAAAGTTGTCTTAAAAATTCCAAAGGAGTGGAAAGGGAAAGAGGTCCATCTGAGATGGGAGAGTGATGGAGAGGGAATGGTTTGGCGAGACCAAGAGCCGGTCCAGGTAAATGAATGTGCAATAAACTATAACTAGCAACATGGGCAGTCATTACTCTGATTATTTTTACATTCAACTTTTGTTAGGGTTTGACCAAAGAAGGAGAAAAGACGAGCTACATCCTGACTGAGTGCTTAAACCAGAATGAACCCCACAGGTGAGTGATAATCATGTTAGTAGATCCTTAAATAGTCGTTTGGAAAGAGCGAACTGGTGAAGAAATATCAAGAAGTGTTGAGTTGCATGAATTGCAAACTGCCAGCTTGCATTACCACTCTTTCTATCTTACACTTTTGCTTGCTCTTGTCACTTGCAATCTATCAGCCTAGATCACTAATATCAGACACTAACTAATAATAATTCCCTCTACTTTGCCCTCATAAGTCTGATTTTTCATGAATGTGTTACAGCATGACCCTGTATGTAGAATTAGCGTGTAATGGATTATTCGGTGCTGGAAACGGTTCCATGATAGCTGCCCCGGACCTGAACAGGAAGTACACTCTTCATAAGGCTGAGCTTGTAGTTTTTAATAAAGATGTGCAGGAGCTTCTCACTGACTTTGAGATGCTTGTGGACATTGTTAAGGTAAGAAAAAGATGTACAAATGCCATGTGAAGATTTTTAAATGGACTTTTCTTAAGTCCAAAGTTTGGCTTATATTCTTCCTTCTGTTTTTACTTTAAATCAGGTGCTAGGTGAAGGAGACCAACGTGGCTATCAAGCTTTGTTTACAGCGAATGAGATGGTAAATCTGTGTGACCCAAACAATCCCAGCACCTTCTCTTCGGCCCGCAACCTGGCACAAAAATTCTTCAGGCAGAAGAATGGACAAAGCCAACACATTGTGCATGCCATGGGCCACTGTCACATTGACACAGGTTTTAAACTTGACTTCATTGTTCCTTAAGTGTTGATGCTAGTTAGAGAAGAGGACTAAGGTTTACTTTTGATGCTGATGGTGTTTTTTTCCTTCTCAGCCTGGCTGTGGCCATATGAAGAGACCATCAGGAAATGTGCACGCAGCTGGGTCACAGCAGTTCGCTTGATGGAGAAGAACCCAGAGTTTATCTTTACTTGCTCCCAGGTAAATAAATATCTCCTCTACTTAACAACATTCATGACTGCAAATGTTACAGTTCCATAATATACATGTATACAGTACCTCTACATATGTGCAGTATACACACTCATTAATTAAATTCCTAAATTATTCTTTATAGAATCTCCCCTTCTAAATTTCTATCTAAAATTCTTGTGATGACCAAAGCACCCAAGTCAGGAGATGCCCAAATTTAATTTGAATAAAATATGATTTTAAAGTCAGTCTAACTTTATGCCAAATTACTTTCATCCACATTCATACACCCTACTGATACTGTATTATCAGGCAAATGCTGTTGGCAGATGAGAGACATTTTTGTCAGTGAAGCTAAAGTAAAGACTTTATAAAGCTTATTTTTTGACTATTCCTTAAAGAGAAATTATCTGCTGTAGAGGTCATTAATGTTCTCTCAAAGGCACAGACTAAAGCTGGAGAACCCTTTAATCTGCACTTTTCATTCAGGCACAGCAGTTTCATTGGGTGAAGAACTGGTACCCAGGCCTTTTCTCCCAGATCCAGCACTTTGTGCAGAAAGGACAGTTTATTCCAGTTGGAGGCACCTGGGTGGAGATGGTGATGATTTAACTTTATTCATTTAAATTTCTTCAGTGATGCAACACAGAAGCGTTAATGAAATGAAAAATAAAAATCCTAAACATGCATAATTACTCATTGTTCTCCATCAAACCTCGTGACTTCAAAAGAGCTGTGGTATGCTTTTTATTACAATAACAGACTGATGTTGCTTAAAATGGAATCTTATGCAGTGTTTTTATTAAACAGGATGGCAACTTGCCTTCTGGTGAGTCTATGGTCAGGCAATTTCTAGAAGGACAGAATTTTTTCAAAGCAGAATTTGGACAATACTGCAAAGAGGTAAGTTTAGAACAACAAACTGATTATTAATTATTATTATTTTTAATTTGCCATTTTATGTCATTCTTTTGTCTTAAAGACACTTTCATGATGAATCCTTACTGCTCTCTCTTTGAAAAATCAGAGAAAAATCTTCAAGTCTCTGTACTGTTATTTCCTCACAGTTCTGGTTACCTGATACTTTTGGCTACTCTGCACAGATCCCTCAGATAATGCAAGGCTGTGGTATCTCTCACTTTCTCACTCAGAAATTAAGCTGGAATCTCATCAACACATTTCCAGTAAGTATCGAAAGTTACAGATATGATCATATACTCTCTGGCCAAACATTTTTTTGGACAACTGCCCATTATGTGTATTTTTACAGCCCATTCTAGATTTTCTCCCTTCTTTGTTGTTAAAATAACCTCCACTTGTGTGGAAAGGCTTCCCACTACAGCACTACAGTTTATCCCACAGGTGTCCAGTAGGGTTGAATTCTTTCACACCACCCTAGGCTCACCATGTTTTTAGGCACAGGAACAATGTTACACTGGAACAGGTTCAGGTCTCTTAGTTCCAGTGAAGGGAAATTGTAAAGCTACAGCACACAAAGTCAACGAATACAAGCGTGCTTTAAACTTTGTGACAATAATTAGATAATAGCAATAGAAGGATGACCTACAGTTGTGATGGTCAGGTGTCCACAAACCTTTCAATCCTTGATCAATTGTATTTTAGTCCTCAATGACACAATTATCGCTTCCAATCTTGATCATAACGTTGATACATCATTAAACTCACTTTCTATCAGCACAGCACTTTCTTTTGGGAGGGCATTGATGGATCCCAAGTGCTAACTCACTTTCCACCTGGGAACTCCTATGGGATGATGGGAAAAGTTGAAGATGTGAGTGAACGTTTACCATAAAACTATATGGCTCTTACTAGAATGAGAATGAGTGTGATTCACTCATCTCACTATGTTTTACAGCTATTCAACACTGTCAAGAACAACAAAGACAAAGGGCGAGCAAATCACAGTGCAGTGCTGTTTGGGTTTGGTGATGGAGGCGGCGGACCTACCCAGGTCATGCTGGACCGCTTGCAGCGTGTACAGGATTCAGATGGTCTTCCCAGGTCATTTCCTGCTCCATGAGTTCTAGGGAAAAACAGGACACAAACAAAAACTGCTTCCTATAGCCTAATTATGGCAAAATGACATAACTAACATGAGTGTGTTCTGTATTTTAATATAAGAATGAGCACTGTAAACATGAGCACTAATAAAAAATATCTGAATGTTTGGTTCATCAGGGTTCATATGTCCAGTCCAGATCGTCTCTTCTCTGAGCTTCAGGCTGACTCTGGTCTCTTGTGTAACTGGTCTGGTGAGCTCTTTCTAGAGCTGCACAACGGCACATACACTACTCAGGCAAAGGTATGTGGCCATCTGTCAGAAGAACACTTAATTTTACCTTCTACGTAGACAGATGTTCTCTTACTTGTGACCTAAGGTGAATACAGTGCATGTTTGTGGCACAGCTAAAGCTAGGGAATCGCCGGTGTGAGGCCTTACTGCATGACATTGAGGTGGCCAGCTGCTTGGCAATGTGTACAAGCCCAAGTTTCATATACCCAGCAAAAGAGCTTCAAAACTTATGGAGGTAAGTCCTTGACAGATGAAATTGTGTGACCTGGATTCATTAAGTTTCTAAATTTATTGTCTTCTGATTTCCATGTAGACTTCTTCTGCTCAACCAGTTTCATGATGTCATTCCTGGCAGCTGCATTGAGATGGTGGTAGAAGATGCACTAAAATATTATGATGGTAATAAAATCTGTAAAACCTGTAAATCTACCTACATAAGTACTGTATGTTATTGTATACTTTTATTTATTGTAACGTATTTGCCTTTTTAACATTACTTAGTAATTTGATGTGACTATTGGTTAATTTGTTAACACAACCAAAATCACCATTTTTTATTTATTTATTTTTTATTTCAAGAAATTCAAATGACTGGCTCCAGACTCCTGCTTTCTGCCTGTGATGAGCTAATATCTAGTCCACAGATAGGAGCAGGCTCCAGGACAGCTGTTCTCAACACACTCTCTTGGGAGCGCACTGAAGTCATAGAACTGCCTGGAGAGGGCACTCAGAGAAAGCTCGGTACTCAAACTTGTAGTGTTTTCACCTTTGCAATCATTTGCAAATCCTGCTTCCAGTAAGGAATTTGATTTCGGTCTTTGTCATGCTCTTCTGCTTGATTGATTTTTTATCTTCCTTTCTGCTGTTCTAATAGTTCAAACCAGTGACCATAAAATGTGCCTGGTTTCTGTCATACATGAGTCCTTTAGATAAAAGGCATCTTTCCACATTATGATAATCACTACAGACTCAAATTTTCCATTCACTTAAAATGATAGAAGGTAGGAATAATAAAGCTTGTCTATTCTGCACCTGCTTTCCTCAGTCCTGGTGAAAGCACCTAGCGTGGGAATAGCTCCACTCACAGAGTCTTCTGAGCCTGCGACTGTAGTGTCTGTAACAGTGCAGGTATTGTGTTCTGGAGGACATTTTTCATTACAGGAAATTGTTTAAACCCACACACAACATTGCTTTGATTCATGACTCTTATCTTAATTACAGCCTGATGGTAATGTCAGAATGGAGAACGGACTTTTGAAGGCCGTCTTGGATAAAACGGGCCGTTTGATGTCCCTGCTTCATGTGCAGACAAACCGGTAAGATCATACTAAGTATAAGCTCTGTGATTAAAGCAACTGCATATTAATTATTTTTAATTTTGTTTTAAACAAATTCTAAAAATGCTTTTAAAGCATTTACGTATTATGTCCTTTGATTATAGAGAGTCCATTTCTGAGGGCTGTTTTGGAAATCAGTTTGTGTTGTTTGATGACATTCCTTTATACTGGGATGCATGGGATGTGATGGACTACCATCTTCAGACCAGGTCATTTTAAGAACATATCATTCCATCAGCTCTAATTACCAGTGTAAGGTCTTGTTAACAGTCTTGTTAACAGTCTTGTTAACACGTTTGTATAGTCATCCCTGTAACGTGATGTTTGTAGGAAGCCGGTAGTGGATTTGAAACGTTCTGCTGAAGTGCTGAGCTCCGGAGGACTGCGAGGAAGCGTGACCTTCTCCCTGTGCATTAGTGGGCAGAGTACCATCACTCAGGAAGTCATACTGGATGCCAACTGTCCCTACATCAAGTTTAACACAAAGGTGATTTAGGAGCAGAAGTCTCATTATTATTGATTGCAAATATTTTGATTCCATCATGCACATGCTTAGTGTTGAGAAATGTTTTTCAGGTGGATTGGGCAGAGGCACATAGATTCCTCAAGGTGGAGTTTCCTGTGCAGGTTCGCAGTTCTAATGCCACATACGAGATTCAGTTTGGTCACCTGCAGAGACCTACACACCGAAACACTTCCTGGGACTGGGCTCGCTTTGAGGTGCGGAGTACAGTTATTGTTAGAATGTGGAACTGCCATTAAGCATGTGGAGCATATTTTCATACCTATTAACAAATTTCCATACTTGATTTTTCTTTTATTCATACTTCTAGGTGTGGGGCCATAAATGGACTGATCTCTCAGAACATGGCTTTGGAGTGGCTCTTCTAAATGACTGCAAATATGGGCACTCTGTTCACCAGAATGTCATGACGTTATCATTGTAAGTTCACTTATTTAACAAGGTTTGTGTTGTTTTAAAAGACTCATTAAAACTTCTTCTCTCCCTTCAGACTGCGAGCATCAAAATCTCCTGATGCCAATGCAGATATGGGGCATCATCAGTTTACATACGCAATCATGCCACACAAGGGTGGGTTCATACAGAGTCTCTAGTCATTAAAAATTCTGAATAATTCTACCAAAATCATAACTCATGACATTACCTTTTCAGGCTCTTTTCAGGATGCGTCAGTCACACAACACGCCTACAACCTTAACTTTCCGCTTCGTCTGATTCCTGACGTCAATACTAGCAATCCCTGGAGCGCATTCAGCATAAGTTCAGCAGCGGTCATCATGGAAACTATCAAACAGGTGGTTAGACATGTTTGTTTGAATTATTTCCGTCCCATTCTGTCAGTGCTGACTTCACTACTATCATCCACAGGCTGAGGGAAGGAAGAACATCCTTGTTGTCCGTCTGTATGAGTCTTTCGGAAGCAGTGTCACTGCAGTTCTGTCTACTTCCCTTCCAGTGCAAGAGGCTTGGCAGTAAGTTTGTGTATAAGGGTACAGTACAGAATCATATTAAAAATAGAACATCTTGAAAGAATCTTTTAGCTATTGACTAGGGCCTTTTAAATCAAAGAACCCATTTTCATTACAAATTTTCTATTAAAGATTTTGATAATGGTAAGTAATAATATCTCCCCGATATAATGTGTAATGACGCTTTATGATGTTACTACAACTAAAATGTGTCTGCTCTTTTTGACCAGTTGTGACTTGCTGGAGCGCCCTGGTCGTCCTGCTTCGATCACAGACTCTGAGATCTCCCTCACTTTTAAACCGTTTCAGATCGTCTCACTGCTATTACAGCTACACTGAGCAAAACCTGTCAAATTTCAAAGTCTTGAAATTTACGTATTTGGTACAAATAACCTTTTTATTCCATGATTTATTTGTAATTTCTTGAAAGATTAAATAATACTTAGTAATAAAAAACAGCTATTCAAAATGGTTAATATTTTGTTGTTTTTGTGTTGTAGTAAAGCATAAATGTTTCACATCATGTTCACAAAAAATGCATTGACTTATTAGATTTCAAACATAAGAGGGTTTATATAATAAACAATATAAAATATGCCTACTAAACATGTATTGTCACAAAGAAAGTGGTAGCTCAGTGGTTAACTATTGTATTTTTATTTTCATAAAAAACAAAACATAAATGTGTTAATATAAAATGGTAATTAGTATCTCAAGAAATAGCTGATGTGAACCAAATGGTTAAATTTGTTTAATTTTCCCTCTACAGTGTAGTATTTCGATACAGACAGCTGCCTGTTGATCCAGCAGTTGTGCTTTTTTATTATTTCTTTAAATTTATTACGTTTATTTTTAGGAAGCCGCTCCTAAGCAGTTCTACTGCTCTTCTTACGAGATTTGCTGGTGGCCTTCGCTTTAGTGTTAGCTTTTTGTCTTCTTGTAGTCTCAGCTTTGGTTTGCTGTAGCCCTGCGAAGAACCAGGTAATTACAAATGGTTTAATTACAAATGGTGGTACAGATATGACCAAACTGAAACGTATGACCATAGAATGGTGGCAGTCACCTGTTGAACTGCGTGTGTTTGGTCTTTTTCTGTTATCATCTCTTTCTGGTCCAGACTTGCTGGCTTTCTGCTGTCTGGTATTGCCCCTTTTGTTGGCCACATCCTTCAACCTTTCTCCAGCTCCTGCTTCCTTTTCAAGCTTTTCCTGTGGAATGCCCCTAGGGTTTCTTTAGGATTCTTTTGTGTTTCACCCTCATTAGTTACACTATTATTACTGCAGTTAATAAACAGGGCAGCAGCTCACCTTCTTTGTATCTGTATTGTCACTTTTCTTTATTTTTCTTTTTGCTTTCTGAGATTTGGATGCTAAAAGCCAACAGCATTAATTATAGAATTGACTTGTCATTAACTACATCAAGTGATGAATAAGCGAAAATATAAATTCAATTACATTCACACATCTTAGATTACCTTTAGGGGCCATTGGACCAGGAACACCCTGAAAAGTGTGAAAACAAATAATATGTAGTAGAGATTTAGCTGTTCTGTAGTTGAGTAGTTACTACCATTTACAATTCCTTACCTTAAACCATATAGTTCTTCCATTAATGTCTCTTGCTGAATTCATCCCTTCGACACTGTAACACTGCATCCAGGAAATCAATTTTGTGTAATCTCTCTTTTGTGGGTCATAACCTTTTCCACCTAAAAAAACCCCCAAAAAACTTAGAATATTTCCCAGACATCAATGTTTCTTTCAGTTGAATTTTAAGAATGTGTCATTTATGTAAAGCAGTCTGAAAAACCTGTCATGTCATTGAGGCATCCACTTAAAAAAAAAAATATATATATATATATATATATATATATATATATATATATATATATATATATATATATATATATATATATATATATATATATACACACACAGTGATGTGTGTTTGCCCTTCCTGATTATTTATATTTTTGCATGTTTGTTCATCAAAGATCATGAAACGAATATATATATTAGTCAAAGATAAGTAAACACAACATGCAGTTTTTAAAAGAAGGTTTTTGTTATTAAGGGAAAACAAAATCCAAACCTAAATGGCCCTGTGTGAAAAAGTGCTTGCTCCCTAAACCTAACAACTGGTTGGGCTACCCAAGAACTGCAATCAGGCGTTTGCGATAATTTGCATTGAGTCAGTTTCAGCACTGTGGAGGAATTTTGGTCCACTCATTTTTGCAGAATTGTTGTACTTCAGCCACATTGGAGGGTTTTCAAGCATGAAGCACCTTTTTAAGGTCATGCCACAGCATCTCAATAGGATTCAGGTCAGCACTTTGACTAGGCCACTCCAAAGCCTTCATTTTGTTTTTCTTCAGCCATTCAGAGGTGGACTTGCTGATATGTTTTGGATCATTGTCCTGCTGCAGAACCCAAGTTTGCTTCAGCTTGAGGTCACAAACAGATGGCACACACATTGTCCTTCAGGATTTTTTGGTAGACAGCAGAATTCATGGTTCCATTTATCACAGCAAGTCTTCCAGCTCCTGAAGCAGCAAAACAGCCCCAGACCATTTACATTTACAGCATTTGGCAGACGCCCTTGTCCAGAGCGAAGTACATAAGTGCTTACATCTCTAATATTGAATACATTAATGCTGGTTCACTAGGTTACATACTTAAGATACCATGAGTTTAAAACCGTTGTTACAATGAAAAAGTGTCAAAGGTTGTATTTTTTTAATGCAAAAGATAAGGAGAAGTGCTAGTTGAGACCACCACACTACCACCACCATATTTTACTGTTGGTATGATTTCTTTTTTGCCAGATGTAATGGGACACACACCTTCCAAAAATTCAACTTTTGTCTCGTCAGTCCACAGAGTGTTTTCCCAAAAGTCTTGGGGATCATCAAGATGTTTTCTGGCAAATCTGAGATGAGCCTTTATGTTCTTTTTGCCCAGCAGCGGGTTTTGTCTTGGAACTCTGCCATGCAGGCCATTTTTGCCCAGTCTCTTTCTTATGGCGGAGTCATGAACACTGACCTTAACTGAGGCAAGTGAGGCCTGCGATCATTGGATGTTGTTGTGGGGTCTTTTGTGACATCTTAGATGAGTCGTTGCTGCGCTCTTGGCGTAATTTCGGTCGGCCGAGACCAACATTTTTTCTCACTCCTGAGAAGGTTCTCCACTGTTCCATGTTTTCACCATTTGTGGAAAATAAAACTTTCTTTCTCTCATCTGTTCCTTAATAATAAAAACATTCATTTAAAAACTGCATGTTGTGTTTACTTGTGTTATATCTGACTAATATTTAAATTTGTTTGATGATCTGAAACATTAAAGTTTGACAAACATGCACAAAAAAATAAATAAAAATCAGGAAGGGGGGCAACACTTTTTCACACAACTGTATCCATTACCAAAACAACCTAGGCATGTTTATATTTAGGTTAGTATATCTATATCTAATGCCCTGCTAGTTAAATATGAACCCACATTTACAATTTTGTCAAGATTTGGATAATTACATTCCCTAGTGATGTATATGCCTGGGTATATATCAATTTAGTTTGTGAAAAGATACCAGCTGTACTATTTGTTGTAATGCAACTGCACATCATCAAAACAGATCAGACCTCATGCACTCAGAAATAATCAGGAATTTACTCAAACATACACAACAGAGAGACTAATGTTAGTCTTATAGTTGAGTAGAGGTTGATGAGGTGAGTTTACATTTTTTTGGATGATGGTGATCAGCAAAGTAATCCTTTATTTCCAATGGTAAACTTATTTTTCTTTAAAATAAGAAAGTAATGTTTTTTTCATAAGTAGGCTGCAAAGTAAGTGGGATATCATTCAGGGGAATGAAACCTTAAACTGCTGTTTAGTATGTTGGGCAATATTGTTGTTTTAAATGAGGCTTATAAACAAAACGCTTACTAAAATGAGATACATGTGAAGGTTTTTCCCAGACTGCCACACATATCCTTAATAATAGAACACTCATTGGTGGATATTTTTACCCAGATTAACCACTTCGAGTGGTACAGTGTGACAGAGAGAGAGAAGATCTTGACTCTCAGTTTTCTTCTCATCCACACCAGCTTTCTGAACATGAAAAAGAACAAAGCCATGATTGTAATTTAATGTATGACTGATTCATGACCAAGACCTTTATCATCATCACCTCTTCCGCCTCTGTTCTGGGCTCCTCTTTAACATTCATTGTGTTTTCATTTTGTGGTTTCAGTCCCTCCAATGCGGTCCTTGCTTTCACAAAGGGAGGAATCCTTAATCTGAAATAAAGGTCAAAATGCCACTATGTTCTCACAGACAAATTGCAGGTCTTCATGGTTTGGGCAATCAGGGGTGGAGTTGGGTATGGGCAGTCAGGGGTGGAGGTGGGGGGAAATCTGAGCTATGATATGGCTGCTGCATCTGAGATATGATATATTAATATTTAGAATTAACTGGAAATTCTATATTTAGGGCACAGATCTCTGTGCATTTGTGGATCAATACCTATTAGTATTTATAGTCAATATAAATATAACCTGTACAGAATCTCTGCTCGAAGGTAGTTGCCAATTCCATTGAAGTACTTCTGATTTAAGAGAGCCTCACACACTGGCCTGTCAAATGCTTTGTCGGCCAAATTGGACAAAACTTTCTCCCTGGAAAAAAGAGAAGATACCAGATGCAAAGATAGTGTTAAACTTTTTCACTTGTTTTTAAAGACCCATCTAATGACTTGAGAGCCATGACAGCCATTTAACTAGCTGTAAATAAGACTAGTGCAGAATGGGTCACAAAAATTTTAACCGTATTTGAAGCCACCTGAAGCTCTTGTACTCCAAAATGACACATGGGCCTCGGTCTTTCTGCCAGTGCCCATCAGGCTGCCAGCTGCCAAACCTGCGGACATCGACGAAGCTCAGGACTCTCTGAGGATCCTCCTTGGTGTAAAATCGCAGATGGGAATGTTTTGGGAGTTCTGATTTCGCCGTGAAGCTGAAATAACCGGACATACCAAACCGGAAGACCACATCCATAGGCGCCTGATTCGGTCCTGATCTGCTTTCCCCTCGTGTGTCAGTTTTGATCGGAGTCAGTGTGAGTCGCACTTCTTTCCCTCTGGACGTGGCGGTGATTTGGTAAGAATCGCTGCTGAACTGCACCTCGACTCCTTTACTCACCTCTGACTTCTCCACAGAGCCGGTGAACAACACACCTGCACATGCTGTGTTCACAAACACACTGGCCAAGTACAGCTCAGGACCCTCAGGCATTGCTACCTTATTTTAAATCACCTGAATACGAACTAATGACGAACTTAAACGAGGTCAAGAAACTTTGGCTTGACAAAAGATTCAATCGATTACAATTGTGCGATATTTGTAACAGTCGTAGTTGGTATAAAGCAACAAAAATATTTGTCTATTACTGCAAAACTGAACTTACGCTACTTTCCAATACACGGACATGTTTTTGAAGCTGGAACTGAGGGTTGATGGGAGATGTAGTTGAACAGGGTCATGGATCAGAAGTCAAACCCTGCAAACTTTATTTATCTATCCTTCTTTAACAGCACACCAATAAGTGATATATTCCTCATATTCCATAGCTGTGTGCGAATGAAGGCATTATTTTAATTATTTATTAATAAATTACATGGGGAGATATATAGACACATATATATATATATGTGTGTGTGTGTGTGGGGGGGGTAATTTATTTCAGTAATTTATATAAATTTTTTATAAATTCAAGTAGACTTTTAATTGTGATGTTTTTGGCTCACTAGGATAGCTAGGATTTCCCACTTTGGATGAAATAACCTCAATGAGAGTAATAGAGTACTGTATTTTGTGGCCATCTACCAGTTTCTAACACGACTGGAAGAAAGTTCCCCTACTCTTCAATGCAGAATTCTTTTAGCTGTTTGATGTTTGATGGGTTTCTTACATACACAGTCTGTTTCAAATCAGCACACAGGATCTCAGTAGGATTTAGATCTGGGCTTTGACTTGGCCATTCCAGAATTCTCTATTTTTTACTTCTTGGCCAGTCCTTGGTGGATTTCCTTGGTGTTTTTGTCATGTTTCAAGGTCCAGTTACATTTCAGCTTCATTTTTTTGACAGATGGTCTCAGCACCTTCTGATACAATTCATAATGGATTCTATGATGATGAACCACCCAGGTCCTTCTGCAGCAAAGCTTCTTTTTCTGAAATGCTGTATTTGGTTTACATCAAACATGCCCTCAGTTATGGTGTCCAAATAACTTAATTTTAGATTCATCTGTCCAAATCACATTATTACAGATGTTTTGTCTTTTGTCTTAGTTCTTTTGCAAACTTCAGTCTTTCCCTCATGTTTTCCTTTGACAGCAAAGGTTTCCTCCCATGATACACACCTCCCATAATAATTAAAGTTGTGCAGTCTCTCTCTAATTGTAAATTCATGCATTTTGACATCAACTGTAGCAAGAGCTTGTTGTAGGTCCCATGATAATATTTTAGGTTCATCTTGCAATCTACTCTTGGGGTGAATTTGCTTGGATGGAGTGACCTGGCCTTGTTGGCAGTTGTTTTAAATGTTCCCTTTTTGTAAATGATTTTCCAGACAGTGGAATGGCTGATTTACAAATTCTTTTGAGATCTTTTTATATCCCTTACCAGACTCATAACAATCAACAATCTTCTTTCTGAAGATCTCAGAAAGCTCTTTGGATCTCACCATGGTGCTACCTCTCACTTCAACAATTAAGAACAAACCAAAATAAATATCCGAGGTTTAAATAAGACAAGCATTCTTCAAAATATATGTACCAATGTTCTAAGAATTTGCACCTGATGTGAAAAACCTGTAGGTACAGATAAATGTGGGGGTGTCCTTCTTTTTCCTCATAATAAATTGGATTTTTTTAATTACATTTTACAAATCGTTAAAAAAAGACTTTTCTTTGGTTTTATTTGATTGTTTAATTTGGTTTTATTTGATTTTTTTAAATGAAGATCAAGTGCCAATATGTTTAACTATTTAATTGTTTAACTTATTATATTAAAATATTATACTATTTATATTACAATTTATAGTTACATTAAATAATATTTATTTAAGATGTGTAAGCATATATAAACATGTATAACCTGTAATCAACCTGATTTGGTCTGAAATTCAAGGCTAAAAAACATCAAATGTTTATCAGCAAGGTTTAAAAACAATCCTCCTAAAATGATTATGCAAGTGAATCCTCCTAAAAATGATTGTGCAGGTGTCTGTAGGAGTAGGATTGAGAGATATCCATACAAGTGCCAGAAAGTGCTCATATGCCACTTGCATGCATCTAACGTGAAGTAATTGTTTAAAACCACAGTGAAGTATTAAAGATGACAAATTAGCATTTAAACGTCATTTAGTATGATTATTGCAAACTTGAGTAACAATCAGTATTTAAAAATATACTTGTTTTTAATATAGCCTAATTTCTGAAGTCTGATTTTCTTCTTGAAAGTATAAATTTTTTGGTTTCAAAGAGATTTTTCACAATATCTAATGCTAGTTTCTGGTATATCACTTAGTCATTTGCAATCATATAACACACACACACACACATATATATATATATATATATATATATATATATATATATATATATATATATATATATATATATATATATATATATATATATACATACACACACACACACACACACACCAGTATTCACTTCTGGTTAAACAGTAATATTCTCTCTCTCTCTAGTGTCATGTTACCAAAGAAGCACAAATCATTTCAATCCTTCAGACCTCATGGGGAAAAAATGAAATTAGAATTTACGGTGCTGCGTAATATAATACTCTCTTATATATCAAATACATGTTAGGTCATAGTCCTTGCCTTATGAAATGACATTCACAAATTACATAAGTCAGCATAAAAAAAACTATCATGGGCAATACACTATGTCAAATGATTTATTTCAGAAACATTCATCTGAAAATACAAACATTTTTAAGTAAAATAAAAAACAATAAACAAAAAACAATCGAAAATAATGGCCTAAGTAATACTTGTAATTCAGTTCTCAGTTGAATAATCAGTGTGTTATTAATTTGCTTTACATCTATTTAAAAAAAAATCTTAAACTGCTTGTTGTTCATAAATCTATATAACTGATGCACCTTATAATAGAGAATTACTCGACCATGTTTTACAAAATAGTCCTATAATTTCCACTGGAGCTGAAAGCACAAATGTGTGACATCCAACAGGCCATATGTGAGTGGTGACCTGAAGGTAACAAATTTATTTACAGTTCACGGAGATTCAGTAAGTGTAATGGAATTATACAAGATGGGTTCACTGCAGTGCATTCATCATAGCTTGTGCTTGTTTAAGTTCTAGAAAGAGAAAAAAACAACAACATTAATTTACACTTTACTTATAAATAATACAATTTGACAATACACTTTACACATAAATAATTTCTTGTACATTTGAAAAGATCAGATGGTTTTATAGTCTTAATCATACCGGTTAAGAGCACTCTGAACTTGTCTGCAGTGACAGAAACTACAGTGGTCTCAGTGGAACCAGACTCTGGGTCCTGAGCCTGGAGCTTTAGCTGTACTGTGGGCTCATTCACCTCCTTTAGTTCGCTGGAGCTCAGTGTGTAGTCCACCCTCCAGTTCACTGCTTCAAGACACCCCACTGAAGACACATGATGCACTCTGCTCATTTGTGGTATATATGGTACTGAATGGTACTAATCAGAGGCTCATATAGAGTCTCTTCCATGCCCTTTTGTACTCACAGCGTAGACTGCTCCCCTTTAGCTTCTCCTGCAGGGCAGTGTGTTTGTCTTCATATGATTTACACAGTCCTGTTGTGTGCTCTGTAAAGACAAGGGTGCCATGACTGCTTAGGTAACTAGCTAGGTGTGCAATAAATATAATTCCCAATGACTAAGCACATTGCTAATGTAGCTGTATTAGAGAAGCACACGGTAGGTCAACAGTTTTTATGTAGGTAATATTCTAGATCATTCTCACCTTTAGGCAAGCCAAGTTGCTGAAGTTCACTGGCCAGAGATTCACCATCAACATCATGCTTTGCTGCATTGGAGAGGATAAAACTCAGCACAGCAACACTGGCTTTAATATCTCCACTTTCTGGAATAGACACACTTATTATTAAAAGTGTATTTTACAGCTTGCAACATACAAAAAAAGGTTGTTGAGATTTGAGGTACACAGAAACGACTTCATGTAATAAGCCAGTCTTTAGTAGTTAGTATTTTTCAATACTGTTTGTGTGTTGCTTACACGGTTATTTCTGAACTTTGTGGAAAATAATGGGGAAGTTCAATTCGGTTTTATGAACACTTTACAGTAGTTTGTCACACAGCAGCTTTACAGAAATCCAAATGCAGAATTGAAGTGATCAGAAAAGGCTCCATGAGATGACAAGAGGAAGAGGAACAAGACTCAAAGGGAAACAAATGTTCTAGCAAACTATTTTTGTTTAAAGAACGTTTGGTATCAGCATAATTTACACAAGCGCATGTAGCCAGTCACTTTGACTATAAACAAAAGTGGATTCCGGGATGAAATGTTCTGTAGCACACCAGGACGAAGAAATATTACAATTCTTATTTACAATTTAGCTGTACTGTTTACTGTTTGTCTGTACTGTTTATCTGTTTGTGAGTGAAGAGGTCTGACCTTTTTGTGTGATTTTGTTTGATAAGAGCTGCTTATATTTTGTTGATATAATATTTGATATATTTGTTTGATTTTGTTTGATAAGAGCTGGCCCCCATCTTCACGCGGATATTCAACACGTCACTGGAGCTGTGTGAAGTACTCTCATGCTTCAAAAGCTCCACCATCATCCCCGTCCCAAAGAAACTCAATCACCGGACTTAATGACTACAGACCTGTGGCTCTAACATCCGTGGTCATGAAATCATTTAAAAGACTGGTTCTGGCTTATCTGAAGGACATCAAGGGACCCTTACTGGACCCCCTGCAGTTTGCCTACAGAGCAAACAGGTCTGTGAATGATGCAGTCAATATGGTACTGCATTATGTTCTGCAGCATCTAGACAGACCAGGGACTTATGTGAGGATCCTGTTTGTGGACTTCAGCTCTGCCTTTAACACCATCATCCCATCACTCCTACAGCCCAAATTAACCCAGCTCTCCATGCCCTACTCTGTCTGTCAGTGGATCACCAGCTTTCTGACAGACAGGCAGCAGCTAGTGCGACTGGGTAAACTCAAATCTAGCACCCGCACCGTCAGCACTGGCGCCCCCCAGGGCTGTGTTCTCTCCCCACTACTCTTCTCCCTGTACACGAATGACTGCACCTCTAATGACCCATCTGTCAAGCTCCTGAAGTTTGCAGACGACACCTCACTG
Source organism: Tachysurus fulvidraco (assembly GCF_022655615.1). Classification (NCBI taxonomy): domain Eukaryota; kingdom Metazoa; phylum Chordata; class Actinopteri; order Siluriformes; family Bagridae; genus Tachysurus; species Tachysurus fulvidraco. Next base: position 9,997,465 of record NC_062527.1, read on the forward strand.
ATCGGCCTCATCCAGGACGGTGACGAGTCTGCTTACAGACTGGAGGTTGAGCGGCTGGCTGTCTAGTGCAGCCTTAACAACCTGGAGCTGAACACGCTCAAGACAGTGGAGTTGATAGTGGACTTCAGGAGAAACATCCCTGCTCTTCCCCCACTAACCATCATGGACAGCATTGTCACAGCAGCGGAGTCATTCAGATTCCTGGGAAACACAATCTCCCAGGACCTGAAGTGGGACATTCACATTGACTAAATTGTGAAAAAGGCTCAGCAGAGGTTGTACTTCCTTCGTCAGCTGAAGAAGTTCAACCTGCCACAGGATTTGCTGAAACAGTTTTACACTGCCATGATCGAATCCATCCTCTGCACCTCAGTAACTGTTTTGTTCAGCTCAGCCACCAAATTCGATATCAGTAGACTACAGAGGGTCTGCTGAGCGAATCATTGGCACAACTCTCCCCACTCTCCAAGACCTGTACTCCTCCAGATTGAGCAAAAGAGCAAAGAAAATCACTCTGGACCCCTCACATCCAGGACACTCCTTCTTTGAACTGTTGCCATCTGGTCGGCGCTACAGAGCCCTGAGCTCCAGAACGACCAGACATAGGAACAGTTTCTTCCTTCAAGCAATCCACCTGATGAACAATTAACACCATGGAACACACAACTCCTAATATTTGCACTATGTATACCTCAATTTCTCATTTCATACTTGCACTCTGTACATACATGCATACATATTGTCTGTACTGTCTACTTCAACTGCACATTTCACAATTGCACATGTGTACATACAAATTGTATATATTGTATACTTATTTGCATATGTATAATTTCATATGTTTATTTAAACTGCACATTTCACACCTGTAAATGTGTACATACAATTTCTTCTATACTGCATATGACATCCTGTTACACTGTGGAGATTATGTCACTAAAACAAATTCCTCACATATGTAAACATGCCTGGCAATAAAGCTGATTCTGATTCTTTGTTCTGCTTATGGCTTATTTGTGTACAGTGTGTCAAAGAGATGCAGGACCCACTTTTAATGCTGAAATAAACAAGGCATTAACTCACCAAATTTTGCATCAGATGTTAGTTTTGCTACCTTGTCATACTGAAAAGAAAAGCTAATATTAATGATATCTCCATATTTACTCAAGCATACATTAGTACAGAACTATAAATCTGCTGAAACTTACATCAATGCCTTCGTCGAGGATGTCTTTTATCACTTGCACACACAGAAGTTTCATCTTGACGCTTGACTGTGGTGTAAATAATAAGAAAATGCATATCAGTGTTTGTTTGATTTACTAATATTTACTGAGATCATGTGACAGTGTGTGTGTGTGTGTGTGTGTGTGTGTGTGTGTGTGTGTGTGTGTGTGTGTGTGCAGAAACTGTCACTTAACTATTCGTGATAAAGTGCTGATTTCAGCTAATACCCAGTCAGGGCAGTCCAAATCACCACAAAATCGGAACCGCTGAAAAACAGAATGAACAGATTTTTTGAATGTCATGAGCATCATAACAGGTTAGCAATGCTAATTTAGCCGGCTAGCTAACGCAATGTTTACAAGAAAGGTTTGCTTTTATTTGTTATTAATTTCCAAATATAACGTTAACTGGATGATGTGAGCTAGAATAGATCTTCAACAAAAAGAAATATCATTAAAGCACCATTTTATCCTGCAGCCAGCTGCGTAGACGCTTTTATCCGTCTGTTAGCTTCTGCTTGTAACCACCATGTTAGCTACATCACCATAAAGTCTGGATCAGGAAGTGCACGCACGCCAGAACCGGACATGACTGGCTAAAAAACGAAATAAAAATTAAAATGTTAAAAATCCAGACTTATTGGATTTTTGGACTTATTGGAACCCGTCGCTTAAACTGAGTAATATAACATAAAAAAAATAATATAATATAATATAATATAATATAATATAATATAATATAATATAATATAAAATTAAATAATATAATATAATATAATATAATATAATATAATATAATATAATATAATATTTCATTCATTATTATATATCCATTCATTATTGTTGACACAGAGACATGTTATGGGCTCTTCAATAGATCCCCTCCCTATGAAATCTTGCACTGTAAGCTGAATAAACTGCGCTCCGCAGCGGAGTTTACATCACAGGAGATGTTGGCTGTTACAGAAATGAAACTGGTCTTCCAGGCGCTTCTTTTTGGTTCATGTTTTCTGTCTGTTTTTTGTTGGAGGTCGATCCCCAGATTAACTTTGCGAGAAGGTATGTTTATTTATCATGCATCACGTCTTTGTCTTGCTTTATTAATCATTATAATGACAGAAGGGTTTGTAATAATACAGGAAAACATTCTGTCTAATATCTTATTTACTTTATTTTGTTTTATTTTCTTCAACAGATAATCGAAGTAAGCATCTAAACTATAGCAAACATGTAAACCATACAGTCTTCTTCCTTCGAAATGGATCTGAGAATCTGCTTTTGGGGAAACTAGACAATGTTTTAGAGGTGAACGATGGGGGTGTAGTAAAGGTAAATATTTATAAAGATTATAATGGTTTATAGTCGTTATAAAGATTCCAAATTATATATTATATAATATACATTCATAATATATAATATATTACATAAAAATTATATATTACATTATATTACACATATAAATTAAAGTATAAAGATTACTATAACATTTATCAAGCTGACAAATTATATCATTAATATTCCTATTTTAATACGATTAGCATACATTTATTAAAAACAAAACCAAATCTAATTGTAAATCAGCAGCACATCAATAAATAGTTGTTTCTTTATTAAACATTGTGAAAAACAAAAAGGGTTGTGATGTGTGTCTGTGGTGTGTCGAATGAACAGTCAAAAGTTTACATATTCTTTAGTATTTAGGTACTGTAAGAGGAGAAAGTTTAATTATAAAAGTGATAGAAATAATGTAATAAAATGAATTTGTTTTGGTTGTAGAATCTGAATCTGACAGATATCGGTGGTTCTTGTCATGGGGTATGTATGCCTTATGTGCATGTATCATATACAGTAGGAACCGTCTTAGAAATCATGTACTTTTTTGTGATTAAAAAAAGGCTTAGATTTTTTGTTTTGTTAAGTCGTTTTGCTTTACTTAAGTATTATGTGTGACATCTTTGATTAAGTAAAAGAGTAAAATTCTACCCAAATTTCCAGACACCATAATTGCACATTTACAAGTTTGCGTGGGTTCATTTAGCAGCTAAACCAGAAGTTTTTTTTGAGTCTAATGAGCCAGTGTTGGGTACCAATTAAATGCACATTTTTCAAATATTTTAGAGCTCTTGTGAAAACGTCATAACTGTAATTGAAGAATTCCAGGACTGGCTTTTTGTTTGTGCAACAAATGGGAAACAGCCAAAGTGCTGGAAGCTGGTAGGTTAGTTTAATAACATTAATCAACATATTCTTTTGCTTTTGTGTAGCTGAACTGAACTGATCCTTCTTATTCCTTTGAATTGCTCTTTTTCATAGGATACAAGAATAATCAATAGCTCTAGTGTGGTTGTGGAAAGTATTGATGGCATTGGCATCTCACCTTATACTTACTCCCAAAACTCTCTATCGCTTGTAGTAGGTATGCAAAGTTCATATACATTTACAGCATTTAGCAGACACCCTTATCCAGAGTGACTTACATTTTTATCTCATTTTATACCACTGAGCAATTGAGGGTTAAGGGCTTTGCTCAGGGGCCCAGCAGTGGCAGCTTGGTGGACTTGGGAGTCAAACTCACAACCTCCGATTGGTAGTCCAGCACTTGACCCACTAGGCTACAACTAGGCTACCACATCCCATTTATTGATGCTTAAAGATGCAGATACTCTGCTTTAGATGCAGCATGAAAACATGTACATGACATGTAGAAAGGCTATAATAGATATAAATCTAAATACCTGGCATGCACAATTACCAGCAATCATTATTTAAATGCCTATGGCATGCTTAAGAAGCTCGTACACACTTTGCCGGGTTTTCAATTACATTTATGGAAAAATGACAGGAACATAAAGATATACAAAATGCATTGTGCTGTTTTGTCCTCAGAAAGCTTAGAGTGCATTATAATGCTGAATCTAACAATTTATTAAGGGCACTTCCGGCTAGTTTGGCCTTACATAAATCTACAGCATTCAAATATCATTTCCTCGCAAACTAAGATTGAGTCATATGATGAAAGAAAGTAATATTCACAAGATATTTGTACAAGCACAATATGTTTTATGATGTTTTTATGAACTAATTGTGCAGTTAGTAGTTACATAAATTGTGTTACATAAAAGTTATGTGAAAAGGATACACATTTATTTATTTGTTTGTTTGTTTGTTTGTTTGTTTAAATATTTAATTCATTATTTTCTTTTACCGAGATGGAGACATTTATGCTGCAGCTCCACTTTATTCGGATGGAACGTCACTACAGTTCCGCAGGCATTCAGGCATCCAAAACAGTTTATTTATGTATGATCCATGGATTACAGGTAGATAAAAGAAATTACACAAATACCCCTGAAAAAACATGAATATTATATATTACATGTGAAAACTGACATTGACTCTTTTGGTGTTGAACCAAATTATACTACATTTTACCACTGAATGGATGTATTTATGAGCTTTGTAGAATTAAAATTACTAAATATTTGTGATAGCAATGTTTATATTCAAATTGCTCTAAATGGGTTTGCTGTAATATTCATTCCTCTCTTGGCCTACTCCATTCCAGAACCAACATTTATCTCAGCTTTTGTGGCCAGAAGACCTGGGGACCCACAGAATGAGAAAATCTATGTTTTCTTTCGAGAGAAAAACTCAGACATCAGTCCTGAAGCTGACCCCTGGATTTCTAGAGTGGCCAGAGTATGCAAGGTAAAGCACACTTAAGTAGGCAGGACTTTGCACAGATAACATTCCAAGTTTCTTAGTATTGATAGACAATAAACATGCCCTAAAATATTGGGTGTTTTACAAGCATTCTACAGAAAAAAGTGCATTGTCCTTTGAAACTGTATGATGGGGAAAAGTTCTGATGGTGTGTTATTTGATAATACTCTTAGATGTCGCTTTCAATGGTTCAGCTATAGCTTGGTTTGTAATATAAGAACACTTTGCAGTTGCAGCATCAGATTCTTTTTCATTTATAGCATCTCATTGTAGATTGACAAAGGTGGGCCGAAGAGAATTTTCCAAAACATTTGGACATCATTTTTGAAGGCACGCCTTGTGTGTGCGATTCCTGGAGAGTCACTGTACTTTAATCGTTTGCAAGACATCTTTGTGCTACACTCTGATGACTGGAAGGAATCCCGGGTTTATGCTCTTTTCTCAAGCAGCTGGTAAACATCCTCCTCTACCTCTGTATAGCTTAGTCAGTAGATACTCTCTCTTTGTACAGCTTAGTTTGTAAACATCCTCCTCTATTAGTGGAGGTGAACAACATCCTTTATTTATGCACAGCATGGCATCAGTTCAACTATTTAAATACACCCACCAGCCAAGACATGGAAGCCCCCCACCTATTATTGTGTCAGTCCCTCTTAAAGGCATGGACTTAACAAAACCTCAGATGGTATGCTGTGGTATCTGGCACCAAGATGTTAGCAGCAGCAGTTTCTTTAAATCCTGTACCTTGCATCGTGGGGCCTCTGTGGTTTAGGGTTTTTGTTCAGCTCATTTCTCAGTTGCTAAATCGGACATTGAAGGCCAACTCAACACAGTGAACTCTTTGTCAGGTTCATTGAACCATTTTTGCATCATACATGTACCCACTAATTAGCTTCTTATGATCAAGTACAGTACATACCGTAGGCGTGTTGTAGGCTTTTGGTTGCGGACTAGGGGTCGGGTTGGGCACTTTTATGCATACCATCTGAGTCACCTAGCCTTCACAGTCGTCTAGCCATCACAATTTATTCTTTGTCAAGGTTGCTCATATCCTTACACATACTTCCTGCTTTCAGCACATCAGTTTCAAGAACTGATTGCTCATTTGCTGCATAATATATCCCACCCCATGGTAGATGACATTTTAATCAATGTTATACAGTCTGCCTTCCAGTGGTTTTTAATTTATGGCTGAGGAGTGTATATACTCCTTGTGTGAAACATAAAGATACTGTACAGTGAATAATTTTTATAAGGATCTGTTTGTATTAACATGTCTGTTTGTTAACACATGGCACAGGAATGCCACGGCTGTTTGCATATACTCCTTAGATGAGCTTGATGATGTTTTTGAGAAATCCAGTTTTAAAGGATACAATGAGGAAATTCCCATCCCAAGACCAGGAACTGTAAGAACTCTTTTTTCATTTAAGACTATATTTAGTTACTGTACATTTACACTGTTACCTGTCCATCACAACTGGAGGTACTCAAGTGAACAAAATCAGGCAAGCTCATAGAAATTCTAAGGATAATTCTATTTGAATTGTACCTTTATCATGTTCTTTTAAATCATTTGATTATGCATGTTTCAGTATATCCTAACAATCATCATCATGCCCATAACACAATAATTCTATGTGTACAGACCCAAGTGTGTGTCATTTAAGTTTTCCAGTTGTGTCATTTTGTTGCCACCTTGTCCTAACCTCTAAATGGTTATGTTAAGTAATTTTTAATAATAATAATAATAATAATAATAATAATGGCAGTTGTGACTGGTGTAATTATTAGAAATTATACTAGTTCTTGATGTCTCAATTATATTATTTTACCAAGGTTATCCTTGTCCTTATCCTCTGTAAGTATATTTTTAGATTTCACAACAATGCCTATTATATAAGCTCCACACTGGTCAGGATGTATTGAATCCCCCACCCCACTCAAATATGAACAAAACTCTGGAATTTATTACAAACATACCTTAGCTTAACTAATATTTTACTTTACAAAAACCATATATCACTAAAAACCACATGGCCACAACTACAAATACATGCACACAGTATGAATATTTTAATGAATGATTTATGACATTTTTGTTCCCTTTTATGCCAATTTTCATGTTTGCAGGGACAGTTCTACTTGTAAAGTCTTTGATTGCTGTCCATATTTTGTTTTCCAGGGTATTCAATACTGCTTAGGACAAATCCAGGCATTGGATTTATTTCTTTTCTTTTTTTTTGTATTTTTCAGTGTGTGAGTGACAGTAGGTCTCTACCAAACCCTCCTATCCTTATTGTTAAAAACTATCCTGAGATGACTGACTGGGTCCATCCCATTCAGAAACATGTTCCATTCTATAGCAGCAATACGAATTACACCAAAATTGCAGTGGATAGTGTGCAGGCATCAGATGGAGAAGTGTACAATATATTGCTGCTTGCTACAGGTATGCACTATTAATCAATTACTTGGGGTTTACACATTGTTGTTATGCTTCAAAATTATCTTCCTGTTCTTTCTTCAACTTCAGCTCTACAGTTTAGCAAATGTTACATAAGGTTCACTGAGGTCAAGAGTCCATTCGCAGGACGTATAATAATAGGAGGGTTGAAACAAACAAGGTCAACACAAGAAAGACAAATCCAAAACACAATCAGCAAATCAAAACAAAAAGGTCAGAAAAAGGCAGGGATGAGATAAACAAAGTGGTAGCCACCATCTAATATAACAGTGGCTAAGCAATTACAATTGATGGGGCAGTCTGCAAGGCTTCATAATGTATGTTTGCATCCATGTGCTTTTATTGTGTATAACTGGAAATTATGGAACTATGTAAGGAAGTGGCTCAAAACTATGGTGCGAGGGATGTCTATTCAGCATTTACTGTACATTATATTGTATAATTTGAAAATTTTTCAGTGTTTACTGGACTGTCCTCTTTTTTTCTGAATACTGTTGGTGTGTGCTATGATGCATTATTTAGTGAGGGCCACACATTGACTTTAATGTGTCTGAATAAAACATTTCCTGTCTCAGATTTCAGGCTCTCTACAAGTCTAACAATGTCATCAAATTTTTAACTGTCCCAGTATAACTGTAATGAGGAGACATAAGGCTGGTGAGCCATTTGCAGCAGGATCAACAACGGTAAACACAATATAGTAGGGCAGGCAAAATCAGACACGCAAGGACAGGCAAAAGGTCAGGGCACACAGCAAACAATGAGGAACCAGAATAGAGAAAAAGGATAAAAAACCGGCACTACGAAACGCTCAGAATACCTGCTAACGCATAGCGTTCAAGTTCCTATTTATAGGCGCAGGCTGATAGGAATCGGGTGGCGAAGTAAATAGTTTGCGTGATGGGTGATGAAGGTGTAGTCCAGAAGCGACTAATATTCTGGAGACGCTTATCTGTGTTGCCGGTTGGGAGGCGGGGCAGGTCCGCCGACCGTGACAGTAACCTTGGGGAGAGAGGTTTTGGAGTACTCTCTCTACCCTGGCAGACAGAGCAACAGTAGCCAATAACAGGCAAATGTGATCTCATATACTGTATGATGAAGAGGGCAGGTAGTGCTTTCCTCTAATTTTGTACAAAAAACTAAATGTTGTTAAAACTCACATTTTCCATAATGAATTGCTTCCCATGCCTTTGATACGACTTGTGGCATGCAAGATATTCTAGCATCTTAATTACAAGCTTGTAAAAGTTGTGAAAATTTAGGAAAAGGAAAATCTAATTAGCATAATTATGCAATGGGTAACGGGTAACGAAAGTCTGGGTTGAAAGGTTGTTGCAGCAGTTTTCTGCATTGCAGTATACTTCAGGCAATAATTTACCATATAGCTGTGTGTGTAATGATTTCATGTTACATGATAACAATTAAGTTATAAACTGTCAATGAGTCTAGATTTGCCTCTTAGCTCCACCTCAAAAGTGAGAAATGTTAATAACTGAGGTGGTTAGCTGTTTGTTAGTTGTCTTCTCTTTAGTCATTCCATGTGTGTGTGTGTGTGTGTGTGTGTGTGTGTGTGTGTGTGTGTGTGTGTGTGTGTGTGTGTGTGTGTGTGTGTGTGTGTGTGTGTGAACTACAGACACTGGAAAGATCCATAAGATGCTGGAGCATGATTCCAAAGCCTTTATAATTTCTGAAACAAGTCTTTGTAATGGTTCTGCTCCTGTTCTCTCAATGAAACTACACTCTAAAAAGGTACAGCCTGACTCCAATCTGAATTTTCATTTGTTTTTGAAAATGTTGTTCTCTTAAATTCTTAAAATTCCCTTAATATACAGTATGTATCTTTATGAATACAGTCAGTATATAGTACAATTTAAATCACACAACGTATTCCCTTTTTGCTGCTTACACTTTACTTTCTCAGAGAAAGTTGTTTGTTGGATATCCTGGAAAAATGTCTGTCTTAGACCTGCAGAATTGCCACGACTACAATACATCCTGTGAAGATTGTGTTCTTGCCAGGGACCCATACTGTGCTTGGACTGAAAATGGATGCACTTCACAAATGAAGTATGTTTTGCAAGCATTTTCCTGATGTTTGCATGTTTTATAAGCTTGTCAGATTAAAATTGTGTCCTCAATGTATTGTAAAAAAAGCTAAATAAGCCTGAACTGAATGGTATTGTATTATAAACCAATTGCAGAGGGGGAATTCAAAATATTGCCACTGGTGAACCGCAAATATGTTCCAGATATTCAGGCAAGATTCCAAATTCCCTTTTGATGTTCTTTTTTTCTGTGTGATTTTGTTTTTTTTTTTGTTGTTGCTAAAATCCTTTAAATGACATTTTTCTTACACAGCTCTCAAAAGGCCCAAGCGGGATGTAACATTCTCATATCCAGCCCCTCCAATAGTGCACACTGTGCCCAACGGTTTCCCTTTTTACCTTTCCTGCCCAATTGACTCGCACCATGCCACCTACAGCTGGAAGCACAGAGATAATCAGAGAAGCATACCATGTCAGAGGACTAAGTCCGACTGCCTCCATTTAATACCAGATATCCATGAACATGACTATGGGATGTACAACTGTGTCTCAAGGGAGCGTAACTATGACAAAATTATTAAAGTATATGAATTGCATGCTCCAGCTAAGCCACAGATCCTAAGCAAAGCTTTCAAACTCACAGCTCAGAAAGAATGGCTGTTGGCAGTATTCACTGCACTTCTTTTCAGTGTACAGTAATATAAATCAATGGTTGCATCGGAAAGCAAGCAAGTTGCAAAAGTGTATGTCTTGGGTTTGGTGGGATGGTGTAATACCAGTAACATTCCATATGTCATAGCCATGGAGTCTAATTCAAATAAGATTAATGAAACAGATCATAAGTAGGTGTTGTCTGAATTATATAGCAGGGAGTTTTGAGATCATTTAGTCTAATAGCTCTTAATAACATTTCTTTTATAATATTTTTGAAAAATATGTGAATGAATGTCTTATTTATTGGTGCTGTGCTGAGTTCCTCACCTAGGTTTAACAGTAAGTCATCTTTTTTGTTAGTTTCAAGGTAAAAATGTTTGTCATCACATCTTTAAATTACTTAAACTTTTCTAATAATTTGATTTATACATTTAAATTATTACATTATTAAATTATTAAATTTAAATTATTAAATTATTTTATTAATATTTTTAGATTCCCTTTTGGGCCCCATGTTTATTAAGGACCCTTGGTCTTAAGCTCTTTCCCTAACCACCCCTGAGTCCCTTAATGCATATGTAGCATTCTTTATTAATTTCCTTGCGTAGATATGAATCTTGCATGGAAATCCTTTGTTTAAGGATCTTGGGGGTGAGATTTTAACAACACAGTGTTCAGTGGTTCCTGCTGCTGCTGTAGAATTAGAATGTGATCTATGTACAGTCTATAAAGTGATGTGATTTGGGCTGTAACTGATACGAGTGATCATATGTAAGTGTTATAATGAGTAATCCATGTGGCAGATCTGATGGAATTGAACAGTCAGTTAACTTAATTATTTAAGAAGTGGGCTGAATTAAGAATGACTGCGTGATTTTTATTGCTCAGACTGGAAGTAGGTGTCACCCATCCGGGCATAGGCTCTGATGACAGAATGATAATGGAGGATAAAGGAAAGGGTGTGGAATGAAGTTAATCTGTTTATTTTACTGCACTTTTTGTGCATTTTAATTAGAGAGTATATTTATTTATTTTACAAAACTTGTTTATAAAGAAAATTTTTAACTTTTAATCTGGATCCTGTGTGTGTGTGCATTTGTGATATTTATTTTTATATATAGTTACTGTGTGCTGTTAAAAACAGGTGCCATTACATCATGGAAAAACATGGTTGAGCTATTATTTATTGATAGATGATTACAACAACAGGCGGTGATACAGGATACATAACAAAACAACCAAGCCTTTCCAAAGAATTTCAACTATTATTGTCTGCTCTACAGGATATCAACCTGTTAAAAGCATTATATTTTGCTAGGTGTAGGGTGATGCTACACTGGACAGTAATAATATTTTATTAAAGTGATTAAGACGTGGTGTCTATTTTTCCTGTAATATTTCATTGTTAATCTAAACAAACTCAGCAGTTTACTTATTGACTTTAAATGAGCAAGCACATCATAGAAAATGATGGAGACACCATATTAATGGCCAATGGTTTTGACACAATTAACACGGGATACAGAATTACGTATTTAAAACAGTAACAAGTTGTTAGCTTAAAAAGACATGGTAACTGGCTAATGTGAATTTGGTTTACCTTGAGTTTGAGGTTTCCTGGCCTTAGGTGCAAAGGCAGTTTTGGAGTTGACCTGTAAACCTGATTAAGGTCAAGTCAGGATCTCCTGAGTAATCTGTTAATCTAAGTCCTGAATAGAAACCCAAATAGGATTGTTTCAAACGCTGGGAGACACTGCCATATTGTACTTTGTCCTTGTAGTGATTATTGATATAGGGTTAAGGACATGTCCAGAATAATGGATATAGTTTCTGCAAAGAACCATTAAATACAATACGTGTTCATGAGTTAGGTCAAATGAACCATTAGTCATGAAGAGGTAACAATACGCCTTGCACATCTATACATTTCCTTCAAACAAAACGATTATTCAAAACATATGGAGGCAATAATTTCCCACAAGCTTTGTTTGTTCATTAAAATTATTTTATGCTTTATACATTATTTACTCAATTACTTGAACAAACAAGCACAAGCACAGACTCTTTTATTGGATATGTGGACAATAGTCCTTGCCATTGGAAAGCCCTTGATGAGCATGAATTTAAAGAGAATTGTATGAAATTAATTTGTAAATGGTTTTATTCTGTGGGGTTGAAGTAGAAAGAGGTGGCACCGAGGTGGTGGAATGAACTTCAACTAAGGGTGAATACCCATGAAACACTTCAACCTCCCTGTTTGCACGTACAACAAACAGGGAGGAAGTGCTAGTTGAAGTATTTCATGGGCTTTAGACTCATGCTATTTTAAGTATGTAACCTAGAGAACCAGAGTTAATGTATCCAATGATAGAGACTTAAGCACTTTTGTACGTCTCTCTGGATAAGCACGTCTGCCAAATGATGTAAATGTAAATGTGAATGTAAAGAAAGAACTTGGATAATTATAAACCCACAGTAAGTGTGACAAAAGAAAACTTGAAAGGAAAAGAGAAGCCAAACAGGTCAGATTAAACCTAAACTTGGGGCCAAAAAATCCTGAACAAGATGGCCACTTGGGCTGGATGATTTGATACGATAATACTCTTTTTGGCATATCATCGAGAGTACTTAAATTTTCATAATGGATGAGTATCGTAGTAATTCGTACAGTTTGTTTTGCATGTTTTGGGTTGTGGCTCAGAGCAGTCAGGAGTCTATGCATTGCTTCATGCATGGTGGAGTTTGCATCGAGATTCAAAGTGGCCCATAATGAACTAATTTGTCTTTGAATCTATGATTAGTTATGCTTTAAATAAATAACATTATGTAAGCTTATTCAATTATATTATTTAAAACATTATATGCATATAGCCAGAAACCAGCCTATATTCTCAATATAAAGTACATGTTATTCACGTTAGTGAAACTGATCACTGATGGTTGTGTTCGTTGCCACAAACGTGTCTCAATGCTGTCCTCTGCTGGACAAACTGAATAAAGTGTAACAGGTTAAAACAAGGTTTTAATAAGCATTCGGACGTTTGTTGGATATTTCTCTTTTTTGCGCATGCAGCTAATTATGAGTATTGTGAGCGTTATGTGTTGTTTACTAATCTGGCCACATGGGTTGCAAGTTTTCCCCCTACTTGTCAGGATTTCTTATGTTTATTTTAAAATAGACATAACACTGCAATACTCAGTTTTAACATTGGTAGCAGATACTGACATTACTTACTTCATCAGAATGTAGTTCCTATAGTTCTACCCAAAATCATGGGTAGCTTTTTCTGATAAGAAAATCCAGTCCAGAGTTTATAAGCACCTTAATAAACTGGTCTATTTCAGCATAATCTCTGGTAAAGTCATTATTTAAGAAAATTGATTTTAAGCACAATAGTAACTCCAGAGAAAAAAACTGACTTAACTGTACAACAGTTAATTTAAAAGACAAATGTAAAATAATAATAATAATAATAATAATAATAATAATAATAATAATATATACAGTATATATATATATATATATATATATATATATATATATATATATATATATATATATATATATATATATATACAGTCAAGCCCAAAATTATTCATACACCAGCAAGTTGTTTCTTGATTAGAAATGACACAAGCGTCTCTTAGAAGATAATATGACGATGTACAAGAATCATCATTGTGGAAAAAATTATTACTCATCTTTTATTTACATTTGAACAAAAAGTGGCATGTCCAAAATTATTCATACCCTTTGCAAACTGTGACAGTCTATGGGAATATCTGTGAGGGTCCACTGGGAATGTTTGGCAGAGTCTCCAGTCAGAGAGATCTTCAACTCCCACCTTCGGCAGAGCTTAAACCAGATCCCAAGGGAGACTGGAGACACTGAGTCCGAGTGGACAATATTCTCCACCTCCATTGTCGATGCATCCGCACGGAGCTGTGGCCGTAAGGTCTCCCGTGCCTGTCGTGGTGGCAATCCCCGAACCCGGTGGTGGACCCCGGAAGTAAGGGATGCCGTCAAGCTGAAGAAGGAGTCCTATCGAGCCTGGTTGGCTTGGGGGACTCTGGAGGCTGCTGATAGGTACCGGAGTGTGCTGATAGGTACCGGAGGGCCAAGCGAGCTTCAGCCCGGGTGGTTGCGGAGGCAAAAACTCGGGTCTGGAAGGAGTTTGGTGAGGCCATGGAGAAGGACTATCGGTTGGCATCGAATAAATTCTGGCAAACCGTCCGGCGCCTCAGGAGGGGGAAGCAGTGCCCTGAGCACACTGTTTACAGTGGGTGTGGGAATCTGCTGACTTCGACTGGTGACATCTTCGGACGGTCGAAGGAGTACTTCGAGGATCTCCTCAACCCCACCGACATGTCTTCCACTGAGGAAGCAGTGGCAGAGGGCTCATTTGTGGACTCATTGATCCCCCAAGCTGAGGTCACTGAGGTAGTTGAGAAGCTCCTCAGTGGCAAGGCAACAGGGGTGGATGAGATCCGCCCTGAGTACCTCAAGTCTCTGGATGTTGTGGGCCTGTCTTGGTTGACACACCTCTGCAACATCGCGTGGCGGCTGTGGACAGTGCCTCTGGACTGGCAGACTGGGGAGGTGGTCCCTCTGTTTAAAAAGGGGGACTGGAGGGTGTGTTCCAACTACAGGGGTATCACACTCCCCGGAAAATTCTATGCCAGGGTACTGGAGAGGAGAATTCGGCCGATAGTCGGACCTCGTATTCAGGAGGAACAATGCGGGTTTCATCCCGGTCGTGGAACACTGGACAATCTTTATACCCTCACCAGGTTGCTGTTGGGTTTGCCCAACCAGTCCACATGTGCTTTGTGGATCTGGAGAAGGCATTCGACTGTGTCCCTCGTGGTGACCTGTGGGAGTATGGGGTCCAGGGCTTTCTGCTAAGGGCTGTCTGGTCCCTATATGACCGGAGCAGGAGTTTGGGTCGCATTGCCGGGAGTAAGTCTTCTGCAGTGATGCGGTCGATATACCGGTCTGTTGTGGTGAAGAACGAGCTGAGCCGCAAGGCGAAGCATTCTATTCACCAGTTGATCTACGTTCCTACCCTCACCTAAGGTCATGAGCTTTGGGTCATGACTGAAAGGACAAGATCCCGGATACAGACAGCCGAAATGAGTTTCCTCCACAGGGTGGCTGGGCACTCCCTTAGAGATACTGTAGGGTGAGGAGCTCGGGAGGAGTTCTGAGTAGAGCCGCTGCTCCTCCACATCGAGAGGAGTCAGCTGAGGTGGCTCGGGCATCTGTTCCGGATGAATCCTGGATGCCTCCCTGGGTAGGTGTTCCGGGGGTGTCCAACTGGGAGGAGGCCCCGGGGAAGACCTAGGACATGCTGGAGGGACTATTTCTCTTGGCTGGCCTGGGAACACCTCGGTATTCCCCGGAAGAGCTGGAGGAAGTGTCTGGGGAGAGGGAAGTCTGGGTGTCCCTGCTTGTGGTAGAAAATGAATGGATGGTTGGATTTAAGTCAGAATTTGCCAGGGGTATGAATAATTTCGGGCTTGACTGTATATACAAAAGAAATAAAAGACAGCAAAGACAGAAAGCAAGGAAAAAGGAAGCTGTGGAAAATAAACTAAAAGAAATGGGTAAAAATAAAAGAAATAAAGAAATAAAATAAATAAATAAATTGGATATATCTGATTAAAACTGTAAATTAGAGACCCAGAAGGAAGCTGATTCAACCAAAAGAGGAACAGACACTGTACCTAGACAGTTGGGTCAAGACCCATCATCTTGCTGAAAGAATATTATAGAATTGTTATAAGTTTTCTTTACCTTTTATATGAATTTTCTTTTTCATTTTATAGAATGATAAGTTTTTTTTACCTTTTATATGAAATAATGTAATCATTTGTATGATTAAGAAATGATATAATGTTCAATAGTATGTTCAGATATTAAAACAGAGAGTAACAGTGAAAGCTTAAAATGAAATCACAAGGTTTTGTGTCAGCAGCATAAGAACACACAATCAGCAGAAAATTGACGAACCTTCTCAGGATGTTTTTGCGAATCATGAGATCATAAGAGACGCCTGACAGGATACTGTAGATGACAGGATGCTGACAGAAGCAGAATGACATTATGGAATCATACTAATAAATGGTATAAATAGTTTTAGAACCAGTTACTGGTGTGCATTCACCTAGAGCCAAGCTCAGTGTGCTATACTTTGTTATTGCTGATAGAGGTTGAATCAGGAGAACAAATGCAGGCTTACACATGGAGTGTTTCTTGGTTTGTTCTTATCTTTGCATTTTAATTACTTCTACTTATGCTAGTATTGTTTGATTATTTGAAGGATATTTTTTTGTATTTTACTTTACATATATTACACACATTTATTTGTATTACACTTCTTTTAATAAAAACAAGGCCTCCCATTGTGAGGATCCTAAAAAGACAAGAAGGTCTAATTGTGACTCCTTCATCTAAAGATTCAAACAACAGATTAGGTAGAAGAACCTGAAGAGGATCTTTGTTAGAAGACCGAAGGACATCTGCGTTCAAGGTAAGACCAACTCTGATAGTTAATCTTGTGTTTTCAATATTAACCCGTGCAAACAAGGACACATCCTTTGTGGGTGGGTGGAAGGGTTCCTATGCACCTCGAAAACATGTCTCACTAAAGGACATGTACGTCAGTATAATTACTTCAATGTTAAATAATGAACATTTGGAACATCATAGGATAAGTTGATCATTTGCTGAATTACAATATTTCCATTTCAAAGCCCAGGTATACGTTTGAAGACATTAATAGTTATTTAAGCCACAGAAAAAGGTTCTTTAATTTCTTTAAATGTATAGATATGAACTGAATATGTGGGATGAATATGATTCCTTATCATTTCAATCATACTTTTTTCATCACTACCTTCCAACATGGAACAAACCACACAGAAGTCCTCTGCATTTCCTAGAACAGAATGATTGAAATAATGATTGTTTAAACAAAAAATCCATATAAAGTTCATCCAATTATAGTACAAAACATTTAATCTAATCATTTACTCCAATTAATGACTCAAAACTGAGCAAAATAGCATAGATTGTATGAAATTGTATGAAATTACTAGTTGCTTCTATGCTTCACCTAAATGAAAGTCATTAAATCTTAAAAGCTCAATTCATGCGTTTCGTGGATCAATATTTTTTAACTTACTTGAGTCATTATCAGTTTGGCCATAATTCAGTGCTTATTGTGTAGCCTACAGCCTAAATGTAGTCCTGATTCCTACAGGAAAGTCGAAACAGTTTTTGTGCTTGTTTCTTTCGCACTTTTATAAAACAATACAATACTACAAAATAAAAATTATGCTATTTTTGAGATAAGAAGCGCATCTAAACCATGAACCTTTTCTTCTTGGCGCGCCATTTCCTGTAGCTATAATGTATAGACAGGGAGAGGCTGCGCGTGCACAACCTTTCTCTTTGCTCTATGGAGGCGGGAGCGCGCAATGGTTCCTGCTCACACTCGATGCGCATATCTCCGGATTGCTAAGCATCACAGTGAAACGAAAATGTCTCATCTGCCGTCCAATAAGTATTGCTTCGTTTTCCAGAGTATCATAGGAGTATTAATTATGTTTTGGATTAATTCTCATTACCACCTCTAGACAAATCGCATCATATTTCATCGAGTGCTGTATTAATTTATTTCCGTACGAGGAGTCGGAATACTAGGCCACAGGTATGACAGTTTACAGACTTGCTTATAGTTTAAAATTAAATTAAAAACCAAGGACGTAAATCTAATCTAAAGTTTCTTTTGAAAGTATTTTATTTATTTTCTGTTTTTGCACAAATTGGTCTGAGTACTATGAGTACCATCCAGACTCCATTGTGCTAAAATTAGTTTATTGAATGTGACATATTTTGTCAAGTATTATGCGACTTATATTTCATGTTTATTTGCAAAAAAATCTTTGAAATTTTTTTTCCCGTTTTTTCTTTCCTTAAATTATTCTAGGCAGTGAGTTTTTGCTTAGTAGTTATGAACAGTTTTCTCAACGTCCTTCTTTGTAAATGTGTTCACTGCAGGTGTGGAAAATGGCGACTAGGTCCTTGGTGTTCCTCGCCTTGGGGACTGCAGTGATTACCTTTGCTGTGACTGTGCAGTGCTGTCCTAAAGATTGTACTTGCTCAGGTAAAAACCCTCTTCACCTAGTGGACTGTGCTTACAAAGAACTTCAACTGGTACCAGAGGGCTTGCCATCCAATGTGACCACTCTTAGCCTTTCAGCAAACAAAATCAAAGTGTTGAAATCCCAGAATTTTGTGAATGTGACCCAGACTATGTCTCTTTGGGTCGCCCACAATGAACTTGTCACCATTGAGAGAAACACACTGACACCAATGGTCCTGTTAAAGAATCTGGATGTAAGTCATAATAAAATAGTCAATTTCCCATGGGAGGACCTTTCTAACCTCACTGCCCTACAGATGCTGAAAATGAACAACAATGAGATGGTCAGTCTGCCTAAGGATGCTTTTACCAACTTGAAAGATCTGCGCTCAGTTCGCATCAACAATAACAAGTTTACTACAATTGCAAAAGGAACTTTTGATGCTCTTATCTCCATGTCACACCTACAGATTTACAACAACCCGTTCACCTGTTCTTGCAAACTGGAGTGGATGAGGGATTGGATTGCTAAATCTAAATCTATTTTGACTGAGCAGGACAGCATCTTATGTGAGATGCCTGCCCATTTAAAAGGTTTACAGGTCATTAATATGCCAAAACTAGAATGTCAGGCTCCAACTGTTACCATAACCTATCAGCCCAACATTGAAAACACAGAAATTCACGAGGGGCACACGGTCATCTTAAACTGTGAAACCAAAGGAAGCCCCAAACCTGATGTTGAGTGGGAGGTTTTTGCAGGAAACCAATTATTAACGTTCCCATTGCCTTCAGTTGTTGAAAATAGTGAGCTTCCTATTAATGGTGCACCCTCTAATACAAGATTCCTCATCTTTCAAAATGGAACTCTAATCATTCCTCGTTTGAGCAAAAAAGAAGATGGAAACTATAGCTGTGCAGCTACTAATGACATGGGAAAAGCTGAAAACAGGGTGAAAATTGCGATGACTGTTAAAACAGTGCTGGACAGAAAGGAATTTATTCACAATGAGCCTGGTCCAAAAATTTTTTTTGAGCAGCCCAAAATTATGCTAGGATTGTTTTATTATTTGAAGGATATCCTAAGGAGATCTGAAGTCCATGATCCTTACACCAATACAACATTTGTTTGACTGTATATTACAATCACACCCCCAGTGTCACCCATATGAGGATGGGTCCCCCTTGAGTCCGGTTCCTCTCAAGGTTTCTTCTTTTACCAATTTAAGGGAGTTTTTCCTTGCCACTGCTGCCTGAGTCACCTCAGACTTGCTCATAGGGGGATAAATACATACAGATTGTGAACTATATATATCTAATAATAATCTTGAATTTTTATTCTGTTAATTCTTTTTCTTTTATTATTCCTTATTTTGTTTATTATTCCTTATGTTTTCCTTCTGCTCTATGTTTATGTTCTGTAAAGCTGCTTTGAGACAATGTCTATTGTTAAAAACACTATACAAATAAACTTGAATTGAATTGAAGGATATTTTGTTTGTATTTTACTTTACATGTATTACACACATTTATTTGTATTACACTTCTTTTAATAAAAACAAGGCCTCCCATTGTGAGGATCCTAAAAAGACAAGAAGGTCTAATTGTGACTCCTTCATCTAAAGATTCAAACAACAGATTAGGTACAGTAGAAGAACCTGAAGAGGATCCTTTGTTAGAAGACCGAAGGACACCTGCGTTCAAGATAAGACCAACTCTGATAGTTGATCTTGTGTTTTCAATACTAACCCGTACAAACTAGGACACATCCTTTAGTGGGAGGGTGGAAGGGTTCCTACACACCTCGAAAACATGTGTCACTAAAGGACATGTACGTCAGTATAATTACTTCAATGTTTGATAATGAGCATTTGGAACATCATAGGATAAGTTGACCATTTGCTGAATTACAATATTTCCATTTCAAAGCCCAGGTATACGTTTGAAGACATTAATAGTTTAATATTAATATTTAAGCCACAGAAATAGGTTTCTTTAAGTACTTTAAATGTATAGATATGAACTGAATATGTGGGATGAATATGATTCCTTATCATTTCAATCATACTTTTTTCATCATTACCTTCCAACATGGAACACACCACACAGAAGTTTCTCCATTTGCTAGAACACAATGATTGAAATAATGATTGATTGAACAAAACAATCCATATAAAGTTCGTCCAATTATAGTACAAAACACTTAGATTTAAATTTAAATTTAGATTTACAAAATGAGACAATCCATTGACAAAATGACAATCCATTGTCCGGCATGTCCACAGAAACCTCTGAAGGAAACACTGCCTCTCTACCATACATTAAAAGAAATGGATAGTGCTAGGGAAAAGAGAGTCGCATCCAGATATATGTCCCAATCATTCTGCTGATCATTTACTAGCTTCTTGAGGGCTCTGAAATATAAATAATGCCATACAATCATTGAATTTTTTTTTTCATGTAATGTAATGTGCCAGAAAATATTATCATTTGTAAAGTTTACCGTTTAATGTTATCATTGGTTCTTTTCATCAGGGCCATGATAAGCTGCTGTGACACTCTTTTTAATGTTCAGCAGTTTACAAAGTGTATGGTTAATCTTTAAAAAAAAAGTGAAAACTAATTTCTAATTTTTGTACTTTAAAAAAATACTTCATTAACAAATTCTCTCCCTTGATAGCTCAGTACTCTTTTAGGACAGCCATGTCTGTATATAATAGAACAAAGTTGTTTAAAACAAGTTGGTACAGCTGCAGTTTTGGTTTTCAATGGGAAGGCTTCAACCCACTTTGAGAAGTAGTCAATGGCTACTTTACCAACCCATTATTTTGAATTTGGAGTCAAATCTGAGCAGGTTTTGTCTCTGTGACTTGTCATGTCCTTCTGGTTATGACTGTGAAGATAGACAATTGTAGATTTCCTCCCACTTGGGTAGGATGCTAATATGGAATGCACAAGCGCAGAAAGCTTGGGTAGGAAATAATGATGACTAGAATGAAATGATAGAACACCTGTCCCAAGCCCAGATAAATAGAGAGGGTTGCACCAGAAAGGGCATCCGTTGTAAACCGTGCAAAATTACTTAGATGAGGTGATAGAGAGTATTCCCAGATTTGAGTCCTTTCTTGTTTGCCATGGTGATGGACAGGCCGACAGATGAAGTCAGACAGGTGATGTTTGCAGAAACATTGTGATCTGTAGTGAGAGTGGAGAGAAAGTGGAAAAACACCTGGATTTGTGGAAGTCTGCTCTATATGTGTATGCATGAGAGGGAAGGAAGTAGAACAGTGAGGTTACAGGTGGCTGAGGTCAAGAAGTATTTGGGGTCAGCTATCCAGTGTGATGGGGAGTGTGGGAAAGAGGTGAAGAGGTGAGTGCAGGTGGGTAGGAATGGGTGCAGAAAATGTCATGAGAGTTGTGTGAGAGAAGCGTGTCGGCAAGAATCAAAAGAAAGGTTTAAAAAGAGAGACTGTTGCAGTGACTAAAAGACATGAGGCAGAGATGGAGGTAACAGAGATGAGGATGTTCTGAGATCCTCTTCAGGAGTGACAAGGAAAGACAGGATTAGGAACAAGCACATCAATGGGGACACCTCAGATTGTCTATTCTGGGGACAAGGTCAAAGAGGCTAGATTAAGATGGTTTGTCAGAGGAGAGAGAGAGTCGTTATATTGGTAGAATCATGTTGGAGATGGACCTGCCAGGTAAGAGGTCAAGAGGAAGGACAAAGAGGAGATACAGTATAATGTGTTGAAAGAGGACATGAAGTTAATTGGTGTGAGAGTAGATGCTGAAGAGAGAGTTAATTGGAAACATATGATTTGCTGTGGTGACCCTAACAGGAAAAGCTGAAATTAGAAGTATGTAGATTTATAGAAATGTAGATACAAAAGTAGAAATGTTGTTTACACATAAGTATAAATGACTATTTACTGTTGACTATATGACTATGAACTTTTATATACTGTATTTATAAAGCTGCTTTGAGACAATGTTTATTGTTAGAACATACAAATAAAATTAAATCGAATTAAGTTAGTTAAGTTACATTTTTAAGCAATGTGCAGCACATGTTCATAAGCGATTGTTATGACTGCTGTGATCAGAATTTTAAGCTTGTTTTATTAAATGTTGTGGCACACGCATGTTGATATCACATAATATCACGTGATAGTCTGTGAGACATTAGAAGTACTTACTTTTATGCCACTCATGTGCAAAATAAAACTCGAAAGGATCAGAGAAGCCAAATGAACAAATAAACAAAAACTCCCTACATAGCCTACATTTGTGTACATTTCTTGTTAAAGTGTTTTTTGACAGTGGTTTGCAAAAGAGGGTCCCATATTAAAGCCCATATTAATGTATCTAAAACAATGAATTAGGGTAGTTTAGTGTTCTGATTAGCAGGTGGATCTTAGCTGTGCACAGAGAAAGTGTTTTATACGTAGCTTAAGTCCATCACCACTAAGATAATTGTATATGTTTTTGATTTTCATAGAACGAAGTAGAGGTGTGTCAAGTGTCTGGATTCAGTACTTTTCACTCCACTTCCACTTTTCACTCCACCTTACTGGAGCAAGCATCAATATTCTCAACTATCTACTACTCTTAGTCTTGGCCTCTCTGAGAAGGGTAGGAGATCTGTAGGCCCTGCCAGTAACCCCTTAATGCATAGACTTTGCTCTTGGCATGTTCAAGGCTATTCTGCAAACCAGAGCAGGATACATTCCTGTTCTCAATGATAGATGGACATCTAGTTATCCTGCAGGCCTTCTGACCTCTGCCTCATGAGTCAACGGATTTGGAGAGACTGGACCTGGACCTTGATGATGTCATGACAGCCTTACTAACCTTTGACCAACAGCTGAAGGACTTTTCCAAGGTTCTTTATCATCAGTCAGATGTGCAGTTCTTAATGAAGTTGGAAAAATGAATGTCACTCTGGTTCCAGATGTCCTCTCACAGAACCACTTTACTTCGTAAATGAGGAAAACTGATCCATTGCCTTACCATCACACCCATTTGTGGTTTTTCAGCTTCCCATTCAAGATTTAGTTACCTCCTTGCTGTTAAAATAACCTCCACTTCTGGGAAGGTGCGCCACTAGATTTTGGATCATGGCTGTGGGGATTTGCCCATTAAGCCACAACGGCATTAGTGAGGTCAGGCAGTCAGACCGGCAAGGAGTCCTGGGGAAGAGTTTAAAGGTGTTTAATGGTATTTAGTTAAGTCAGGGCTTTGTGCAGGCCATTCAAGTTGTCCCAAGCCAACCTTGGCAAACCATAGCTTGGACCTTGTGTTGTCATTCTTATGTTAGAACAGGTTTGGGCCTCTGTGTAATTTCTAGTGCAGGGCAATCCTAAAGCTACAGCATGCAAAGACATACTATTCAATTGTGAGATTTCAAATTTTAGCAACAGTTTGGGGAAGAACCACATATGGGTGTGATTGCAAGATTTCACATACTTTTAGCAATATAGGGCAATATAATGTGGCTTAAATATTTGCCTGGTTTGTGAAGTCATAGCTCAAGTACCTGCTCATAATCTCAGAAAACTACATACAATTTTACAGCCCATACACTTAGTGTTGCACAGAATGATCTAATTTATCATTTCGAGACTACTGTGACACAGTTCCAACACAGACTAGTTATAACCTTAGGTTGAATCAAACCCCCATTAAGTAAAATGTGAAGGACCAACATATGGCTCTAATGTTCACTGCATTGAAAATATTGCCACATGACAAAATTGATAACATAGCTGCATTCCTTTATGTATGGCAGGGACTTTAACAAGCCTGTCGATACTTCAGACAGAATATGCCTCAGACAAAGTGTACAACTATATGTATGAGATCATCTCTTCTCTCAGAGATTCACATGATAATTTACAATCTTGTGTGTCTGACATGTCACTCAAAGTACAATGAGTGCAATGTAAGTCTAATAAAGCCATCTGAGTCGTGGAGGTGCTGAGATAAACAGACGGCGTAGGGTCTTTAATGGTGCATAGTACCTCTCTCCCTACTTCACATTGGATGAGGGTGCACTGGGTAGACATGAAATTTTGTAGACAGTTGGGTAAAGAACTCAAGGACTCATACGATGGACATGCGGCAGGGTCAGAGTATGCCTTATCTCAGTTAGTGTCTGCTTATCACTGAACACTGCAAATGTCATGTTTGACGGCACTCAACCACCTAATGCCCTAATTGTTCGTTGAAGTCCCACCCTTACATTCAAACTAGTGGTCCAGACACAAAGTGGTGTCAAGCTATTAAAATGTTATGTGAATTCTCGTAGCTGAGAGGTGAACCTTCTATTTAATTTTACCTGAAACATGAGTGTTTCAACATCATTGTTTTATTAATCTAAAATGTAAATTATATATAACAGTTACATGCTAATTGAGCTATTTTTTAAAGGATAATGTTTTTTAATCTCTAATGCCGAGGAAGTTGTACTTTGTCTGTTGTTTTTGTATATTATGCATTAAGAGCTACTCATTTATAGACACTATAATGGACACTGCTCTACTGAAGGAAATTTTTGCACATGCGCAAACTAGACGCTAGGTGGCAGCGCGCATGAAGCAATGAGAAGTTGTCCATCACTCAGCTTTCTGAAGCAACAGGGTGTGTTGTGAAGTCGACAGGGTTTGGTCTCGTTATTAAAACAGGACGGCACATAGTGACCTAAACCTTCACATGTTAAGACAGATTTCATGGGTGGTCGCATCATGGGTTAACTTTTCTTTTCTAATTTAATGTTTTGTTTTTAATTCAGCTAAATCCAAAAGGAATACGTTTATTTTAAAAGTACAGCCTATACATAGACTGAATCAGTAATACTTTATTAATACACCGATTACCATTTTTACAGACTCGTGTTAAGTAATGTGAGAAAATTTACTAATTGTTTAAACGAATTCTCCTTCACTAAGGTGTTAATCCAAACCAATCCAGGCGTAATCAGCAACATCTAGGTGGAGGTGAAGTATGGTTCAAGGTTTATGGTATGCAAAAATTAAACCTATGCTGTCTGACAGTCCATAAAAATACATTTTGGGTGTGTCTCAGAAAAGTCCAATTAATGACTCAAAACCGAACAAAATTGAATAGATTGTATGAAATTGTATGAAATTACTCATTATTTCTATGCTTCACCTAAATGAAAGTCATTAAATCTTAAAAGCTCAATTCATGCGATTCGTGGATCAATACTATTTAATGTACTTGAGTCATTATCAGTTTGACCATCTAATTCAGTGCTTATTGTGTACAGCCTAAATGTAGACCTGACTCCTACAGGAAAGTCGAAACAGTTTTGTGCTTGTTTCTTTCGCACTTTAATAAAATAATACAATACTACAAAATAAAAATTATACTACTGCTACTTTTGAAGCGCATCTAAACCATGAACCCTTTCTTCTTGGCGCGCCATTTCCCGTAGCTATAATGTATAGACAGGGAGAGGCTGCGCGTGCACGACCTTTCTCTTTGCTCTATGGAGGCGGGAGCGCGCAATGGTTCCTGCTCACACTCGATGCGCATGCAGAGAACTACCTCCGGATTGCTAAGCATCACAGTGAGACGAAAATGTCTCATCTGCCGTCCAATAACAAATATTGCTTCGTTTTCCAGAGTAACATAGGAGTATTAATTATGTTTTGGAGTAATTCTCATTACCACCTCTAGACAAATCGCATCATATTTCATCGAGTGCTGTATTAATTTATTTCCGTACGAGGAGTCGGAATACTCGGCCACAGGTAAGACAGTTTATAGACTTGCTTATAGCATATAATTAAATAAAAATCAAGAAAGTAAATCTAATCTAAAGTTTCTTGTGAAAGTTTTTTTTTTCGCACAAATTGGTCTGAGTACTATGAGTACTATCCAGACTCCATTGCGCTAAAATTAGTTCATTGAATGTGACATATCTTGTCAAGTATTATGTTTATTTGCAAAAGTAGAAGCAGTTAAACGTTTCTGAAAGATATTTTTTAGCACCACGGACAGCGCGCATACTGTCGCGCTTCACGCTTTTGCGCTCGATGTGAAACGAGCGCACTTAACCTGCAGACACTGTGGAATTTTCTTTTGTCTTTATCTTTACATTGTATACAGTTACATAATCATATATAACATAATTAAATATGTACTATTACATTAATTATTGAGAGAATTGAAAGAAGATGCGTTTTAATTAGGTATGTTTACATTGTGCATTTACCATTACTGTAAACCTTTGCCTCTACATAAGTATTTTGAAACTAATGTGTTCCATGTAAATATGGGGTAGCATGTGGTGCCTCACAATCTTTGAACAAAAATAACTTTAATTAAATTATTCTAGGCAGTGAGTTTTTGCTTAGTAGTTATGAACAGTTTTCTCAACGTCCTTCTTTGTAAATGTGTTCACTGCAGGTGTGGAAAATGGCGACTAGGTCCTTGGTGTTCCTCGCCTTGGGGACTGCAGTGATTACCTTTGCTGTGACTGTGCAGTGCTGTCCTAAAGATTGTACTTGCTCAGGTAAAAACCCTCTTCACCTAGTGGACTGTGCTTACAAAGAACTTCAACTGGTACCAGAGGGCTTGCCATCCAATGTGACCACTCTTAGCCTTTCAGCAAACAAAATCAAAGTGTTGAAATCCCAGAATTTTGTGAATGTGACCCAGACTATGTCTCTTTGGCTCGCCCACAATGAAATTGTCACCATTGAGAGAAACACACTGACACCAATGGTCCTGTTAAAGAATCTGGATGTAAGTCATAATAAAATAGTCAATTTCCCATGGGAGGACCTTTCTAACCTCACTGCCCTACAGATGCTGAAAATGAACAACAATGAGATGGTCAGTCTGCCTAAGGATGCTTTTACCAACTTGAAAGACCTGCGCTCAGTTCGAATCAACAATAACAAGTTTACTACAATTGCAAAAGGAACTTTTGATGCTCTTATCTCCATGTCACACCTACAGATTTACAACAACCCGTTCACCTGTTCTTGCAAATTGGAGTGGATGAGGGATTGGATTGCTAAATCTAAATCTATTTTGACTGAGCAGGACAGCATCTTATGTGAGATGCCTGCCCATTTAAAAGGTTT
The DNA here is from genome assembly GCF_022655615.1 of Tachysurus fulvidraco. Taxonomy (NCBI): domain Eukaryota; kingdom Metazoa; phylum Chordata; class Actinopteri; order Siluriformes; family Bagridae; genus Tachysurus; species Tachysurus fulvidraco. The sequence continues at coordinate 10,024,849 of NC_062527.1, forward strand.
ACAGGTCATTAATATGCCAAAACTAGAATGTCAGGCTCCAACTGTTACCATAACCTATCAGCCCAACATTGAAAACACAGAAATTCACGAGGGGCACACGGTCATCTTAAACTGTGAAACCAAAGGAAGCCCCAAACCTGATGTTGAGTGGGAGGTTTTTGCAGGAAACCAATTATTAACGTTCCCATTGCCTTCAGTTGTTGAAAATAGTGAGCTCCCTATTAATGGTGCACCCTCTAATACAAGATTCCTCATCTTTCAAAATGGAACTCTAATCATTCCTCGAATGAGCAAAAAAGAAGATGGAAACTATAGCTGTGCAGCTACTAATGACATGGGAAAAGCTGAAAACAAGGTGAAAATTGCGATGACTGTTGTCAGAAAAGTAACTACCAACTCTGTGCTGGACAGAAAAGAATTTATTGACAATAAGCCTGGTCCGAAGAACCCCAAAAACAATGTATGGCCCATTTTTGAGCAGCCCAAAATTCTTCCAACTGGAACATCCTCCATTCATATTAAAACTGAACAGGTTGATATTGATACTTTGCCATTTACCAGTAAGTGTGGAATAAGTGATGGTACACAGTATATATCCAATCATGCATTTAACCTGAGCTTGGATGACCTTAAACAGTATACCTTTGATTTTGGTGTGATAGCTTTGGAAGTGTCAGAGACTGAGGCTAAAGTCCAGCTTAATCCTCTACAGATGGCAAATGCCAAATCAAATCTTCACCTCAACCAACCCCAAGACCAGGAAACTGTGAATAAGGAAACATTCACTCTTTACCAGTCATCCTCCAAAAAATCTCCCATGGATATGTTGTATGTTTGCGTGAGCACTGGCAATGGACATTCAGTTGTTCAGTGGTCCAAGATCGAGGATGGTGTCAATACGTATCGTTTTCAAGGTCTGCGGCCAGGCACTAATTACACTCTGTGTCTTACCTATGGAGGCCAGGACTGTCAGGTTCAAGTTGTCTTTACGACAAGGAAGAAAATCCCATCATTGCTAATCATAGTGGTGGTCAGCATATTCTTGCTGGCTCTGGCCACAGTGCCTTTACTGGGAGCCACCTGTTGTCACTTGTTGTACAAGTATCAAGGGAAGACCTATAAACTGATTATGAAAACACAGAATGCAGATCAGATGGAGAAGCACATAGAAACAGATTTTGACCCAAGAGCTTCTTTTGTGGGATCTGAAAAAAACTTCAATGCAAGTGAGCTTGGAGAGGAAGATGCTGAAGCTGATGTAGAGGAAGGAGAAGGAGAAGGTGAGGAAGTGGAGGGCAGCGTTGTGACTGAGTCCATTCCTGAGTCACAGTCCAAAACACAGGAGGAGTTTGAAGTGGGCTCTGAGTATAGTGACAAGTTACCTTTAGGGGCTGAGGCAGTGAATATATCTGAGGAAATAAATGGCAATTATAAAGAGCCACGCTAAACACATTGTAAAATATTTACCTTTCGACCACATTCCAAACCAGGTTAATACTGATGAGCACATCACCTTACAATTCTAATATTCTGCATAAGGTGCGTTAACTCTAATTTACCTCAGTTATTTAGCTGTAAATGTATATATTTCATTTTGGCTCTTGGGTTTTATAAATAGCCTATATCTACAATCAAAAGGAATTTATTCCAAAACCCAGTAAACTGAATTGTACATTCAACTCAACGTTAAATCCATCAACTTAACATCCCTGCATACATGCAGGAGAGTGTGGAAAAAGTGTAGTAAAAATAAAATAAAATGTCCTTTATCTAAGGGTTTTGGTAAACGTAATGTTGTAGTCACCCTGCGCCCGGGAAGGTACAGTACAGTACATGTTCATCAGCTGCGCATAGTTCATTCTGAAAGGGAATATTTTCACTACACGGCATGTGAGAAAAAATGTAGGCTGAAAACTCAGGTCACCTTCAAGTGACATTTTGTGTATTGTGTGACTTCAGATCTCCTTTAAGGAGCGGGTGCTTAAGAAGATCTTCTCGCCTTTTTTGGACTGGTTGAACGTCTCCTTTCTCTAGTTTAAGGTTACTTGTTCGTGGCATGTCACACAAGAAGTATTTCCGAGTGTGTTTTATTAGAATATATAGAACGGTAGATATTCTCGGTGTCGATATGTGATGTAAAGCAGTAATGTGTAAAGATGTCCTCTTTTTTATATCTCAACCGTTGCATTTCACCATCAGCCTTTACGCACGTCCTGTACACTTCCGCTTAGTGAAATGTGTCGAGCTGTTCAACTGATGTTGTGAACCATCTTTTCAAAGATTTTGATATGATTTTATGTACGTGAAATTAATAAAATACTGATGAATACGTTTGGTTTACTTCTTGCGGTGGTTAAAAGGTTTCGGTTTAATTCGCACTCATTCTGTCTTCATATCAGAATATATGCACAAGGTATTTATTTATTTATTTATTTATTTATTTATTTGGAATGATAAGCAGAAAGCTGTATATGCGTTGGACTCGAGCAAAACGAGTTATTTGTCGAAATAATCATGACCTTAAACAGAAATATTACCGCACATCTTTTTAAAAAGGATTTAAAAAGTTAAACAACAGATGAAAAACATGCTTAGAAATTGAGAAATGTATTTGAACAACGTGTAAAAATTTTAATTCATTTTCTAATTGTGTTTTTTGGAACACAACGCAAACGTTTACCTGGTTTTAGTGCGTAAAATGCGCAAAGTGCGCACTAGATTCTGTTTTTTAGCGCGGTCTCAGACCATCTGTTACATGTTCCACAATTTCTTTAAGCGTTATGAAGTCTCTGTATATTTGGTAGGGGATTATGGTGTTATTTTATTATTTTTTTTATAAAGAAACGTTTGAAAGAACAAAGAAACGCAGTGCTGGTTACAGCAAGTTGCTGCACTGCGTTTCTTTGGCTCTGATCCGCGACCCGCCTGCAGTGAGGGTCAGTTATAGCACCAGTACATCACAACTATTCAAACATAAAGAAAAGAAGAAAAATTAAAACGTGAGAATTTGTTTGTAATAAAAAAACAAAAAAACAAGAAGCAATTCATGCCTTATATTTCGTGCAGCTTATTCTAATACAGTCATGAAATGTAATTATAATGTGAGAGTATTTGAGTTTAGCGTTATTGCGTAAACTATTATGCATTTATTTAAAAGGCATTGTATTTCAGGAAGAATGACCAAAAAATGTCTAATGAACTTTTTTCATCCTTGTAGTGCTCTTACATAAATGCGGTATGGTTTCCTTTGTCTAACAGACACTCGCCAAAGCATTGCTTTTTATTTATTTATTTTCGTTCAAATCACAAAATTACTTTAATTAAAATTAGAAAATAAACATTTTTAAAACTAAATATGCATTTGGATGAACTTGTTTTAGCAATTCGAAAAGATTACTGTCTACTGTATTGAATGGTAACGTTTTACAAACAAATTAATCTTTGCTCACTTTTGCCAAAGACTATACTGAATGCACAGGAAACACTCAACATGGAAATGAAAAACAAAAAACACCCAGGGAAAAACATACATCATATATCATCATTATAAATAGCTGATATAACCATGCACAATGTTTTTCTGTGGGATTCCATTGTCACTATACATTTTCTGATAATCTTGCACCAAAACACTCAAATGAAAAAACAGTCATTTGATCAAAAGAAAGAGTGCATCCATCCTGCCAAAAAACAAAAACAAAAACAAAAACAAAAAAAACATTAACAAAGAAGGCACTTCTTCCTGAGGCACTATACGGTATAAGGACATTTATTCGAGACAAAGTTCATTTGTACACAAACACTAACAATAATATCATAATTATTATTATTATTATATGTCCAATATCTAATATAATTTAACAAAGGAAGCAAGAGACCATAGTTTCTTTTTGTCTGTGTTTATCAGTCTCAGTCTTTAGATGCATCTCCTTCTCCTTCTTTGCTGGTCGTTGTGGTGCCGATCTCCTTTTTACTGCCTTCTTTCAAGCTCCGTTTGAGGGTGCCATTCAGGACACTCTCTGAACTCTGTCGCTGAAAATGCTTCCTAGACCCCACCAAAGATGGATTATTCACTAGCGTATAGAGGAGGTGCCAGTGTCCACGTGCTCCCTTAGCATTTGGCACCTTGTTCTGTTTCTTTTCCTGTGAAACCAGTTGAATTCCTGCAACAAAAGAGCCAGATAACATATAGCATTAGCTTGCTTTACTTATAGGTAATTTTGCATGTCAAATATATGCATATGAAAATATGGTCTAAGAAATGGGGTTTAAAAGCAATCCTGAGGCTATTCATTTCCTTTCAAAAAACATTATTATGCATAAATAGTGCATAACATCCTTCCATTTTTTTTTCTTCAGATGTCTTTCAATGGTGTTTGCAGGAAAAAAACAACATGCATTAAAATATTAGAAATGGGTAAACAGTACTTCAAATGTTGATATGGTCTACATAGTGAATGAGGATCATCAGCACACTGCTGCATCTAAAGGCAGTTGTAATGGAATCTTTTGAGCACAGTTGGGCCATATTGAGCCTGCCATTACCACACTAAAAATGCAAGCCCTCTGGGTTGCATAAATGAAACAGTCAATTAGAATGGTCCATCTGTGTAATCTGCAAACCTAATCTCTACTACACAAAAGAACCTTGTTCACCGGGAGTTAGCAGAATTGTTATCGTATCTAATTACAAAGACATAAATATTTTCAATTTGGGATGCCAAACAATTTGTAAATGTCTAGGTATTAAAAGAAAGATGTAGAGATTAATCAGAGCGGTGTTTTTCAGCGATGGTGGACTCACCATCTGCTTTTTCACTGACAATTTGTTAACTTCTTTGGAAGCAAACAGCTGTGATCACACTCCGTTTCTGTGACTTTGACTTTAATATAGAATTATATAGAAAATAGCAAGGATATGTCTTCCTTGCCTGATGGAAACAGTATAAAACCGAGGGAAAAGTCCTGTTCATCTCGGATGAGGTGCTATTCAGCAGAGGTCGGATGTTTGCTTGGTCTATGACAGGTTTGATTGAGAGCAACAGTGAAGCCAGAGATACTCGTTGTACATTATGACCCAATTTATACTCACAAATTTAATCAGGATAGATATGCTCGCCTGGTGCGTGCAAGACAGTGTGATGAATCAATTATTTTTTAAACAAAGCTGGCCAACTGCCTGGAAATACAGCCCAATGGCTTTGGAGAAATCAAATTCACATGCTGCTTTAGTAGTGCACGGGGATAATGTTTATCCACCATTTAACAGAAGAGAAACAGCAGACTTTTTAATAAAACTCACTGGACAAAAAGCGACAAAATGTGATCAGATTTTTTACATTTTCACTGGATTTCATCATTGTATAGTAAGCAACAGATCTGATTCAGAAACAACATTCCATAGTGTTTTGTTTACAAATCATTACATTTTTGTTTGTGATAGGAATAAGGTAATTCAGCTGCATATGGCCATGTCAGATGTACTGCTTTATTCAAGGAGCACACAGGAATTGTTTCAATGTTTTCACCAACCTTCCTCCACATTACGTGCTGCATCTCCGGTGCCTTTGTCCTGGCTTGAAGACTGCAATAGCAACCCACAGAAGGCCTTCATGACTGGGTGAGACTGACTGACCTCAATCTTTAAATAATGAGCATAGCAGCGATACCCTGCAGAGCAACAGAATGGTACATAAGTTGAACTGGGGAAAATGCAATCTACAGACTATCATACAATATTGGTGTCTAGTAGTGTAGTCTCTACAACAGCACAGAGCATACATCTCAAGTAAGACACACAGATTACATAGCAATCGGTGTCTAGGAGGATTGAAGTGTTATATAGTTTTAAATCTCATATATTTAAGATACCTGTCAGCATGCTGTCAGCTTTACCTAAAAAATATACACTCACTATACATATTGGTAATAAATTCAAGAAAAACACAATAACCTGTGTCTTAGTAAGGTGGCCCACCATGAGCTACCAGAGAAGCTTCAACGCACCTTGGCATAAATTCTACAAGGATATTCCCTCAATTATTATTTTGATGATGGTGAATGAAATCCCTGTCTAGCACGTGTATCTATCTAGCAGAAATCTATTGCAAATGTTAAGTTGGGTTGGATTCTCTCTGGAGGTCACAGCATATGATTTACTTCATTTTCATACTTATCTAATCTTTCAGTGAGCCATTGTGCCTTGTGAATGGAGACTTTGACATCCTGGAAGAGAGCACTCTCATCAGGATAGAAATGTTAAATCAAAGGATAAAGATGATCAGAGATAACAGCTCTGTATTGATATGCACTCTTTGCTCTAAATGGACAAGTGGATCCAAAGCATGCAAATGCTTCCTACAGCATAACCACCACTGATTTCACCTTTAATCTGTCAACCGTCTGTATGTGTCACACTTATATGGACATAAACAGGCAACAGAAAATAAAGCAAGCTGATTTTAGCTGAGCCAGGCAGTTAGTGCAATCCGATATACCTGTGTCAAAAGATTCCACATTGCGGTTGAGGAGGCTGATGTCCATGCGGCCCAAATGCACAATGTTAAAAAGAGCTGTGATGACCAACCTCCAAATTCCCAACAACCCACCCACCAGTACATTGACTGGAAATAGTATGTAGGTCAGAAGGAAAAGCCAACCCCTACACACAGACGAGCAAAACACATTTACACATAACACACATATTCACATATAGATTAAAAGTATATAAACATACATAAAAAAACACAAGGTATTTAGACTTAAAACAGATTAATACTTTTTGGAAAAACTCTACCTGTTAGTTAGGTCTTGTGTTCCAGCATCCTTTTTAATGAAGAAGAACCTGGACGTAAGGTGCTGGATAAGCACAGTTAATGACAGAGTCAACCAGAAAGGCCTGGGAATGGAGACACAGCACATAAGAGAGGATTTGTTTTAAGCAGCACTTTTATAAGTGCTAGATAATATGGATTAGGATGAGAGATTTTGTAGTGCCCTGACCCTGGACACAATTAGGAAGCAGAGAGACTAACAGCTCAAGTTCACTGATCAATACCATACGACATATTATATTCATTGTCACTGGCAGTGAAGTGTACTCACCACATTCTGCCAATGATGTGAAAGACCACAAGGTTCTTTCCATATAAGATGGGAATGATGACGAGGAACACAACAAATAGAAAGCAAATGAAGAACACCAGAGTCTGAATGATCATGCCTTGATGAGAACAGATACAGAGAGTTCTCTGTTATACTTGACATGTATACACATTATTTGGTAGGTGTAATTAAAGATTGGTAATTAAAATTCATGCTTATACAACAGCTCCACACTTTCTTTTCCCAATCTAATAAATATATATCTTTCAAAGATATGTGCCTCTACTAAATAATCCATAGTATGTGCTGAAAATTACACTCTAATATTAATAATTAATGAGTGTAGACTCAACGGGTTAACATTAAATTGGGAAAAATATTTTATAAATACAAACGAAATGTAAATGAATAAAAAAATCTATGTAAAAAATTTACCTTCCCACTGTAAAGAGAAAGAGGTATGTTTATAAAAGAAATCTTTTAAATTTACCCAAACAAATAAATGCAGCTTGGTAGCTGGTGTAGCCCATCCAGCACACCAGGGCAGGGCGTGATGGCCTTATGCTTCTCTGGACATTATAAACATTGTAGATATCACCTCGGTACAGCCCTCTCAGATTAGACCTGAATTCCAAAATATGTAATTTAATGAGATACAAGAGTTCTAATTTATGAGGAATATAATAAGGATGTGTGAATTGATTTGAATGGAAATTTTCACGATGCAATTAAAACTGACTCGATTTGAGAACCCATTATTTTCAGATTGTAGTTTGTAGATTAGAGTCAGACAAAGTCTGCTCCCACTGGAAGTAACTCTTATCAGTACGAATACAATATATTTTACTATTAGTTTCATATTTGTGTGTGTGTGTGTGTGTGTGTGTGTGTGTGTGTGTGTGTGTGTGTGTGTGTGTGTGTGTGTGTGTGTATGTGTGTGTGTGTGGATGTGTAATATACAGTAAGCAAGATGCACTAATGTGTGTGCATGTAGACATTATGTGAAATGTTAAACATTATATGCATTTTAGCCTTACCTATGCAGGACCATGGACCTCATAAACATGACCAGATTAACCAAGCAGGTCAGGGCTATTGCTGAGACATAGCACACTGAAAGAACAAAAAATAACCCTCATACTGTGCAGCCACACTCAGCAGTTTTCACTGTTGGTTGATTATCAAGTACTTTCTGCAATGGTCCATCAGTCTGCTCTGCTGAGTCAGTCACTATTCTCCAGTCTTAATTTGTATATGTGGACGCATGCATGTTTTGTGCACATAGTATAGATTTACATAGGTGTGTATAAGGAGAAGATTGACAGTGGATCTATATGCTCAGCAATGGATCCATTAGAGGCCTCTGCGCAATATTTCTTGCAGTTGGCAAGAAGCTTAATATAATTAGACCACAGGCAGCTTCCTCTACTGAGCACAGAAGCCTCTAAGTCAGTGTGAGTGAATTCTGGATTACTTCTCATGTACACTGTGGAGATAACAAACTCAACAATACCAAATATCAGAAATAAAAAAGAAAAATTAAAGCAGCAAGGAATTGGAAAAATTATAAACATAAACATACAAACAGATTTGATTTTACAGATCAAACATTCTGCATGCAGACCAATAAAAATTTTGCTTATTTTGTTTTCATGAAAAATTCGGAATGATTTTGAACTCACCCTCAACACACCCCATGTAGTACTCTACTATCTTAACCACCTCTTTCCGGTCATCTGACAGAACAATGTTAAAACCAGCAAGGAGAAATGCAATGTCTTCGTTCACTCCTTTTCGGACAATCTGGAGAGTGGGCACTACTCCAATGACCAGCAAGAGGGCCATCTGATAGAACATGGGCAAACAGCATATAATTAGGCATGTAGTAATCCCATAGTAGCCAATTCAAATGTCTTTACTAGGGATTTACAAAGATACACACCTGATAAAGAGCAATAAATGAAACAACAAGAGAGATGGTTAACTTCAGAGGAAACCTAAACACTATAGAAAAAAATCACCAAATCACAACAATGCAGACATTAAGACCTAAAACTGGCATATATACACATATGTGATAGTTACCCTCTTTAGGTGTGTATATGTAAGACTTTAGTGCGTTAGTGATTCTTTCAGCCAGCTTATGTCTAGAATAGCTTGAACTGAAAAAGAAAGAAACAAGAAACACAAATAAAGACAGTCAAACAATTATTTAGATGAGAACAATTATTTCCTTCTTATTTCTAATGGTTAAATAAAGCATAATAGCTGCATAGTATATTATACTGTATGTCCTTATAGGGTTTAACAGAATATATTCCTATTCATAGATAATAGGAAATCTCTTTTTTATCTGACTGAATGTCTTATGATTTTTTTATTCTTTCTTTATTGTAACTCACTCACATTGTAACTAAACTTTGTTAAGTGTCCTCTCAGATCCAGTATATCTGCATTAACACTCGGATAAAACTGATAATTAGTGCAAACAGACTTGCCATGAAATGCAGATTATATTTTCATTATACTTAATAAAGTCTATATTCAACAGCAGTCTTTATTCTCAATAGACTGAAATTGCACTCCCATATAGAAGATATCTATCAGATTTCACAAATTGTAGCTATCGCTTCAATAAAAGTATGGGTAAAAGAGAGTATCCAGCAATTATATGTGCAATGCAGTGTAAAAAAAAACACACACGAATAGATATGGAAATTATTTAGATTCAAACAGTTCTGAGTAAACTAAGTTCTACTGTAAGTTATATTCAGGAGAAAAAAAAATTTTCACACTGAATTGAGAATGTAATCATTATGTGATTAGCTGCCATATCTTCACAAAGATGATGAATTCGGTTTGACTAAACAAACTTCAAAAAATTTCTTAATTAAAAAAATTAGATACAATCTGTTAACAAAAAATATTGCACAGAACACTCATCTAACCTGGCTTGAGATGTTTTTTTCTTTTTGAGGATGTTCTTTACATAGTCTGTGTAGTAGCTACTCTTGAGGTCCTGTGAAACAAAATGAAAGTAAATTGAAATCAGTAAGCACATCTATTTGCATTACATTTGCATGAAATTTTTAACAAGGTGCTGATTGTAATCCAAATGTATCTAATCAGTTCAAGTTTTCAATTTAAAGCAGCTTTACAGAACATAAACATAGAACAAAAGGTTATTATAAAGAATAATATAAAGATTAATAGAAAAATTCAAGATTGATATCAGATATATTTAAATGCGTTTGGATTTGTCCGAGAAGTCTGAGGTGACACAAAAACTCAGAAACAATAATCAAAAATTGTCATGACATTCTAATTTAAAAGGTGATTAAAAGAAGATTATTCCCCTCAATTTCCAGTCAACACCATACATTTTTACAGTGAATAAGAGCACCATTGTTCTGTCTCTGTGGGAAAATAAAACAATGTAATCTATTCTGCCACAGACCAGAACTCAAATCCTAGAAAGCTGCTTATTATGATTAGGCAGTGGAATGACATTCTGGTGATTACACACAGTTTTACACTTTGCATTGTGTTAGATAATTAAGCTTTATTATTTGTGAGTTAGAAAACTTTCTCAGGTGTGAACAGGGAGTGAAAACAGGAAACCACAGATTTTACACATTTATGTGTTCTAGAGAGATCAAATGCCACCATGACAAATTCTAGGCCTCAAATATGCATGACAAGTTTATTAATCCCTCAAAAACACTCAGTCGGTCCCAGTTCATTTACACATCAGTGGCACTGCACACACTCACCTCAAAGGGATCGCTTTTCTCTGTTCCTTTAAAGCCCTTGAACAGGAGAAGAGGATACTGGAAACTGAGAAATGCCAAACAGGCAATCTCTGGCAGGCTGCTCAAAAGGGAATGGTACTTGTATATCTGCAAAGGATATGTAGAAAAAAATAACAAAATTAAATGTCCTACTTTTATATAACTTGGGCGGTTAGAATAGGTTGATATTCTTTATCATTTTATTGTTCTATTTGCTTACTGCATATCTAGCTTTCCAAAAACAATAAAATATACAAGGAAGGTAAGCCATTTACACAATCATCCTTTTACATGTTGTTTGCAGCCTTTGGTTTATCTTTAACATTTTGATTAACTTTCAGAAGATATTCTTCACTCTGCCAGACACTGCAGTGATTAGCTATGCTTAATGCACTGTAGATGACTTGTAGGCAGAACAAAAAATTGTAAGTCTTGAACATATATTAAGAAGGCAATAAACAATAGAAGTAATAGAGTGAAGAAATGATGGCATGTGGGCTGAATGTGAGACTCTTAGGAGCTACGTTATGTAGTTCTACATAATGAAATTCTAGCTATGCTGAGATTCACTAGATTCTCTAAAACAATAATAATAACCCAACTATTAACAATGACAATACAATCTAAGGGGACCTACCTGTGGTGTTTTGGGACAGTCAATTTTATGCCAGATGAGAATGCCAAAATGTGTCCATGACAACAGGCTGCCCACCATATAGCCAACTCTGATGTGGAGGGTGCCGCAGGCCAGCAAGGTGTAATACAATACAGGGTAGTAGAAGAGAGCAAGGATCAGCCAATACTCTGAGAAAATGAATAATAAATAACAACAAATTAATAACATTTATTCAACAGTTTCTTGCAAAAATGGTACATTATTAGCTAAACATATATATATAGAAACATTGATAATATGGAAATGTGTTTAGTAACAAAAATAAATATGGGAGCAATAGCTCAAAGAGTCAGGTAAAGAGACAGGTATTGTTTATCCTCTTGTGTGAATAGAGCCTGTTTTGGATAGGAGCCATTTTGTGAATAAGTATAGTTCATTTGATACTGTAGATTCGATGCAGGAATGACTCACTGCCTCATGTTCATATCATCTTTACAGATAAGTTTCCCAACTAACCTGGTGGTCTCAAACAATAACAGAATTTTCACTTGAATTGTTGCTCTTCCAATCCCATAAACAGTATAATATATATCGATACAGTATGTAGAGATAAAGAAACAAGCTATTTTGATCAGTGGAGAAGAATCCACATACCTTTGTTTTGTTCATCCTTAGCAAAAGGTAGTGGGTTGGGGGATAAAACCAGTCCAACAAGCCTGCAGAACATAACCCCAAACACAGCCGCAGACAAAGCTTTGTGCTGTGTGTGGTCTAAAAAATTCACAGGGCTTGAGAAAGAAAAGAATTATTGAGTTATATATACAATACTATGGGAATGAACCATAGTTCTGTTTCATTTAAATATTTTAGGTTCACTTTAAAGTAAGCATGAAGTAGAACAAGCTGAAGTTTTGACACTGGCTTTAATTAAAGATGTTGAGGTGAAAATCATGCTGGACTCACCTGCATAAAGCTGGAACTCCTTTTAGCCTTTCAAATTTCTTCCGCTTTGTCAACACCACCAGGATCAGCATGACCACAAACTAAGATAGCAGAGGAAGAGGAACAGAAGAGAAAATCTTGAGCAATCTAGCCCTGCCAAGATCAAACCATAATCCACTGTTGAAACCAATGTTCTATTGCTTCCGAGTTCAAATTAAAATTACTCTCAGTAGAGGGAACGAAAACAGACTCTTTTTCAAAAAAGGTCATGTGATGTGGCCTTGTCTTCCATTAATCAAGGTCAATGAACAGAGGCCTCGGATCAGTGACCTGCTATGACCCATCACAACTTTAAGGCTATCCACGGCCTAAACAGCATGCAGGGGGTTGGCCTGACCTTAGCACATGGTCCATCACATTTATAAACTTCAAATATGCTAGAATGATGGCTGTAACCTTGAGTCAACGGGAAGCCCAGGAGCTATGCATTAGAGCTATACAGTAAGTGCTAACCACTTCAAATGTTTCCTATTATATTTTATATGATTTGGTCATCCACAATGCAACATGGTTTATCTGAGTGGTAGCCTAGTGGTTAAGGTGATGGGCTACCAATCAGAAGGTTGTGAGTTTGATCCCAGGTCCATCAAGCTGCCACTGTTGGGCCCCTGAGCAAGGCCCTTAACCCTCAATTGCTCAGTTGTATAAAAAAAAATATGAGACAATGTGAGTCACTCTGGATAAGAGCATCTGCCAAATGATGTAAATGTACAGTAATGTAAATGTAATCTCAGACAAGACTCACGGATATGACTGTGATGCATATGTGGTAGAGACTTTCATCAGCTTTGGGGTCACATGGTGGGATAACTCTGGAAATTTCACAAAAACAAAGTATTTATTATAAGCTGCCATGATCCAAGCCACTTAAAAACCCTTTTGCTGTTAGAATCCTTAAAGAAAACCTCTTGACCATTGTAAGCCTGAATTATGCAATTAATTGCTACACAATGCAACAAAAATGAAACTACATCTTAAATACTTTATAAAAATTGCTGTGATGAACAAAGATTGAATTAAACCATTGCAAAAACATTGGTGTCTATGTACAAATACTCAGACTATTCTGAGATGAAATTAATGTTTACCAGCATGTAAATACACCAGATATATCTCGAGGCTCCTATAGAGAATACAAATCAGACAGTATGTTCCTTTAAGTGGTAACAGGAAGTCAGGTAATAAGTCTGATACTGAAATGCAAATTGCAGTGAGAGAATGTGTTTAGACTGAGTTACATTTTCCCTCAGGATTCATGTCATTTTGTATACTAATGTAACTGAGAGCAATGAGAGTAGGTCAAACAGGAAAAGATACTGTTTTCTATCGAATTAATCCATTGTTTTAGAATAATTAGCTCTATTGTGACTCATCTAAACTTATACATTAGGTGATATATCCATGTTCAGTCAAACCTGTACCAAAAAAATGTACAGAAAGATTTTTTTTTCCAGCAAAATGACTAAAATAATCTTACAGAGAAAACCCTGGTAAGTACATGAAAACAAATTACTTACTCTGCAGGAGGCTTTGTGGGTAGCGGATTATCATAAAAATCTTGATACTCATAGAAGTCTTCCTTTGCAATGTCTGCACTCATGATCTTGTTTTAAGGACCGAAACAGATCTATCAGTATATGAAAGAGGTCCAGGAATTCAGGCAGAGTGGACTACTCTTCTCTTTTCTCTCTTCCTGTGGGACACACAACACCTTTCTCCTCTTTACTTACTTGTGCAAGAAAAAAAAGGCTCAAAGTTCGGTTTTGTGAAGTCCTGTGTTCCTTGTAATCTCTCCCTCCTTCACCTTATTTCTGTCTCTGTTCAGGTGCTTCAATCCTGTTGTAGCAGAGAGTTGTGAAAAAAAGCGGCCTTTCTTTTCAGATTTAAATCAACACCGCACTGGAAGACGGAAAAGAGGAAGCCAAACATAAAGGATAGAAAAGACAGAAAGATAGAGAAGAGAAATGACCAAAATATGAAAATAAAGAGAAGAACAATGCAAATAAGGGGCAGCTAGTCTCTCCTGCCACCTGTGGCTTACTGAGATTGGGTGACTGTCCATGGGCGGGCTGCTGTCTTAGAGGCCAGCATGAAGAGTATCAGAAGCACAGGAATTTTATAAAACGCTGAGTTATATGTGTGTGGGATGGCTAGAGCTGAGGAGGTGTGGAACATTAATTCATTTCCATTTTCCAATGAGATAACAGGGAAATACCTATGTGCAACATATGATACATATAACAAGCTATCTTGCTGTGAGGATTATTAATGATGAGTCAAAATCAAGTAATGAAAGGCAAGTACTGTCTACACAAACTCAAAGCTTAAAAGTACCACTGAACTCACAAAAAGGATTTTTCCAAAGGTCTAGATTAGTATGGGGACCAAATTTGTTAACAAAAAGCAAAGAGCACTTTTTCTTGGTTTCTTATGTCACTTTCTTAGTACCTCAGCAAATAAAAATAAATAAATAAATAAATAAATAAATAAATAAATAAATTGATAGATAAACAAATAGAAGCATTCTGCATGACAGCAGTCTGGGTTCTCACAAAACAAACTCAACTGTTAATTAATCTTCAATAGCTGACTGGCTGTACTGACTAGCTAACTGCAGTAGATGCAATAACCAAGTTAGCTACCTATATAAATTAATTATTGTTAGTAGTAAATTAAATAAAATAGTTTTTAGTTGTTTTGGTATGTTTTGATTGGATTGGCTTATGTTAATTAATTTACTGAGAATATGGCAAAGCAAACTGAATTCCAACTCCCAACTCTACAACTCTAAAATTGCAACCTACTGTAGATTATAACAACTGACCAGTTATCTATCTGTTAGGGACTCAGTGGCAAATACACATGCATATGAGCTACGATTAGGAGTAATTACTTAGAAGAAAATTCTAAAGAACATATGATTTAGCATACATCTGGAGCTCCTGGAAGCTGAATTCATTTAGTATAAAATAAATAATTATAAGTAGATTAATATATGTCATTTAATAGTATTAGACCTTGAACTTTGCTATGTATCAGGCTTTTAGCTTTGGATTTATATAAATTTAGATGCATATAACTTTATATACCATTAGATTTAGATTTCACTACATCTGAAATTAGAAATGCCTTTTCTGCCCCAGCATCAGCACAGAGAAGGCAGAGCCATGTGTACAGACTGAAAACAGGATGGGGTAAAGGTTACATCTCCCTCACACAGTACTTCAGTTCCAATTACACACATTTACTTAACTGAATAATGTCAGGATTCTGTTTAAGTTCTATGTTGTGCATTTGACAGTAAACAACAGTATTTTTCTAGAGAGTTGGAAATACAACAAAGCTCTCTCCCTCCCTCACTGATCTATTCTAATCTTAATCACAGTGTCAAGGTCAGTTTGCTCCTCTCATTATGCAGGGATTACAGTCAAAGAGAGTTAAAGAAGTTTTCAAAACCATCACTAAAACTCTTGAGGGGAACCAAAAACCTCACAAATCAGTTTCATCCTTCTGTGAGAAAAAAAAGAGGCTGGACAAACAGAGACTGTTGAACAAAGAATGCTTTGAAGACTTACATCACCAAGGTGGTGGTGGAATACGGCCAGAGACTTTGTTTGGTCCAGGCTGAGAAATTGCTGGTGCTTGGTTTTGGGTCTGAGACGTGAACAGAAAATGTCTTTCATAAATCAGAACACAAAAAGAGGTATACTGTTCCTCAGGCCAAGTGAAAACATTAATGCACTACACACAGAAAAATTCCAACAGATATTAATCATAAAACGACACAGTCTGATTTTCTGTAACATAAAAATGACTCCTTCTTAACTCACAATTGAGTACCAAAAAAGGAATTTCATTATTAAGTGCATCACTGTCCATCACCGTGGCTTTTAAAGCTGTGTGCAGCTTTCATCTGACCTGCTCTCACACAGTTAACCAGAAAAGGGGTACAGCCAAAACCCAGTGAATGACCAAATTTAATTAAAGACACAGCAGCAAGGATATAGAAAAAGATGGACGTTCTCTTTAGTGATTTCATATCCTCTATCATCACTCATGGTCTCTTGGGAGAACTAACATCAGTCAGTTAAAGAAAAAATTGGTGGTGTTAACCTGGGTCTGCCAATAACAGACTGGGATATTTAATGATGGGGGGAAAAAACAGCCATTACTCACTGACAGAGCATGTGACATTTTAATCTTCTGTCCTCAGCAGCCCCCCGTAGATTACGGACTGGCTGTTGTGGATAAATTATCTTAATTATCAGATTTTTTTAGATGATCTTAATTATCAGAAGTACGTAAATGCTGTTATAATAACCATGACAGTTATAGGACAGTTACAATTTCCACTACATTTTGGAAAGAGGTTGTGAGGTTGTATGTAACTGGTTCATTCAGCCACAAGTGCATTAGTGAAGTGAAGGGTGAGGTCAGGGTTCTTTAAAAACACAAGTTCTTCCACTTCAAACTTGGAAGACCATGTCTTTATGGACCTTGATCTGTGTACTGGTGGACTGTCATGCTAAAACAGGTTTGGGCTAGACCTACAGTACCACCAAAGAGAAATCTTAATTTGACAGGATACAAAAATATCTTACACAATTCTTTACTTCCAGATTTGTGCTAACAGTTTGAGTAGGCATATATATGGCAGGTGTGTACAATTTTGCCATATCGTAGGTGACAGCAGTTTTGGTGGGAATTAGGGAAATAACAGGTGAAGTCATGTGGTGAAAATAAAGCGTGGCATCCAAAGGGTCTATTCTCAATTTATATCCACCTCTGGGTCCACTACTATCCTGACCAGGACAAAGCAGTTACATTATGAATTAATTAATAAAGAAAGCATAGGAAATACTTTTTTTCTATTTGAAATTGTGATTTTTCAGAATAAAACAGGATTTGGGATTTTTTTAATGTAAAGCTGCTTTGTGGCAATGTCCATTGTTAAACGTACTATATAAATACAACTGAGTCAAATTAAAACGAGCAATTATGCAGATCTGGCAACCTCGCTCATATTGGACAGTGTTAAGAGTTTGGCTTCACACCTCGTAAATTTAGCAATAAAATGCTTTCTTTTCAGCGAATTATTGGATTATTTATCACATTGTGTACTGTTCTGTAACATACAACACTGTGTACTCGTTTGCCGGCATATGGTGGATGTAGCATAGTATTGTGATAGACACACTAAACAGTTGGTAACACAATTATGGTTATAGATGTATCACATCCTATAATAAATACATAATTCCACCGCCTTGAAAAACGAACGTTAATTTAGGTTAGTTAAAAGTTCGTAATTTTTAGAGAGAGTTCTGGAAATCATGCCCAATCTGGCAACCCCGATCCGTGTTGAATGTGCAATCTTAGTGCAAAAACACTCGAACACATTTCTCACGTAAAAAAAAAAAAAAAATCCAGAACATAATTATAGGCCAATTAATCATTATAATGACTCTCACCGTGTCTCTCACAGCATCAGGGAAGAGTGGTGTAAATTGCATATCCCAACGTTTTCTATGTTTCTTTTTGCTTTAAGTGCATTTAATTTAATTTTGTTTTTTATTTTATTTCAATTTTTTTTATTTATTGTTTAATTTATGCATAGAATATTATCTTATTTAAAAAAACAAACAAAAAAAAAAGAATACACACACTACAATGCTTGCTCTTACCTTCCTGGATATCATTACATTGCTCCAACATACATAACAAAAGTTCATTGCAAAACAAAGCTGAAGATATAACTTGTCTTTGGGTTTAAATAACTTTCTCCATGCTGCTTAGATTTATCCTGTGCAGAGAAAAAAGAAGTGCTGCAGCACATGCAATCTTATGGGACTTTGCCCCTGATTTTTTTTGTGTTCAAACCTTGAAGTGAACCTATGTGTGTTCATATCTTAATATTAACAAGATTATTTTGTATCATGAGAGATTTTTTTTGTCACACTATAGGCATTACCATGAAAAGACGTGACAATGATTACAGCAGTGTTTTACATTGCCATTAATTATCACCAACAGCCAATGCCCATATGTTATCTGTTTACTTTCATGTTGAGGGATATGACATTCAATCTGTATCTCCAGCAATAGAAACAAATTGTGATGGTGTATGTGACCAAAGGACAAAACTGAAAATAATATTGTATTTGGGTTAATAATAGTTGAGTAACCATACTAAGATTGAAGAGAAGGCTCTAGTGAATCAGCTGTGGCACTACAGGCTTATGCTGACAGTAGAAATTCCTTTTCTGGAATGAATGATGAAGAGATTATTAAGGCAATCTCAGTCTCCACTGATATTTTTGAACAGGCTTGTTTGGAAGAAGTCTATGCTTTTTTTGAGCAACAAGTTTGTCTTCACACTGTCTGAAGGTAGGATTCATTACCACATTACCTTATTTTTGGTTAACTTTTGCAGAACAGTCACCATCGTCATGAGTATTCTATCCCCAGAAAGCCTGGTTCTGCACCATGACCCGGATCAGGATAAACTGATCAGTGAAAATCGATGAATGAATGATTTTTTTTCTCCCTTGGTTAGGTTTTTGCTCGAATGACAGAAACCACGATATTTGAAAGAAAGTCATTCATGCGACAGACTCGTGAAAAAGGGATTCTTTGAATTTTATCCAAGAACCAATGCACCCCTGTATGCTGAACCAGGAGAGGAGAGTACATTGGCATCCTGGCACTGCTCCGTGTGCAGAATGATTACCTGTCCATGAATTGTGCGCCATGCATACTTTATCCATGCATACTTTAATCCCATTGAACTAATGAAAATAACTTATCTTGCTTAATTTTAGTAAAGAAGGTGAATTTATATAATATAGCTCGTGTTATGTGGCCTTCTGGAATATTTTGAACAGCAGAAAATCCAGGGTCGAACTGTTCAGAAATCTCAAGACACTAATATACACATTACCCGTTCTTTAATATTAGGATATCATTTTAAATAGCTATAATCCTATTGCATTCAAGTTGCTAGACCTTTTTTTAAGGGCAAAAATGTTTGTGTTTGTGTTTCTGTAGCCACTTTTGTATACAGAGCGTGATGATAAAATTGATCGCTTCAGACAGAAACTTCCATCCTATCCAAGAAGACTGAACATGATTTGAGTAGCCTGGTATTATTTCCACATGAGCTCACCCCATCACAAAGTCCTGATCCCTTCCCATATATTAATCTAAGTTAAGCTATCATGCTTATGTCAAATTTATTTGTCTGTTTTTTCTGTCTAAGATCAATAAGACTAATAAAAGCTTATTATCTTGTGTCAGTGAATGATAAATGTATGTGACCTTTTTCTGACCTGATCTGATTCACCCCTGTTAGCCCCAACATTATGTCTTGACGCCTCGGAAACTCCCATGTCACGTGCATAATTTCTGAGGTTGTGGTGTTAAGATGTATTCTATTAGTAAGCAACAGATGTAATCAATGAGCCTTGCTGTACTCAATTACAATGTAATTGGATTGGTGTGTGTTCCTTAAATATTCTGCACTGTGTTCAACAGAGAAGGAGGACACGCTTATTACTGGTGACAATTATGTTGTCACTGAACTGAAGCAGCGTCTGTGCCTTTCAGTATAAATACCACCAATCGGCACCATCTGCTTCTGTGCAAGTACACAACCCAAGCACATGGGAAGACCTGATGTACATCAAAGTGTTAATGTTTTTATATGGTTATTTATTACTGCAGCAGTGGAAATGGCTGGCTTGATTGCATGCTGAGATATTAGGTTAAAAGGTATTAAAACTCACTTTAATTATTGCAAAATTTTTAATTAGTATGCCGAGCAAGTTCAGCGGCACCAAACTTCGCCATTATAAATTGGAGACCACAAACAATGCTTTTTGCTACCGTTAAATCGTGTAAAGTTTGATTATTACTTTAGTTCCTGGTACTAACAATGAAAACCACTTATACAGATGTACAATATTCTGAAAGTCTACATGACATCCGTGGTTAATTATGTTGTTCAAAATGTGTACAGGCTATAAAAAAGGAAAACTAATTTGTGTCACTGGTGGCATCTTTTGAAGCGATTAAGCAGTGCTGTAAAGAGGGCTCAAGTGCATGAGAGAGGATTGTGGAACCAGGCTGACTATGACAGGTACACATATTTTTGATGGTTGTTAAAACAGGAGCATTCATCATAAAGACATACATGCACACACACAGACATGACAGTCTGTCTTCTCACTTGTCACTTTTGCCAGTAGCTGACAGCCGCTTTGATATAGAGAGGAGAATAGGAGCTGTCTGCACATTGCTCCAATTGATTTCCTAGAATTTCAGACTAATCGAGGGATCAGCCACCTGTCATGTAGTCTACGTTTGCTCAGTGAGTTCTATTGCATTCATATGCAATAAAGTTATACAATTTTAAGATATATTAAAAGAATATTTTAAAACATGACCCTGGAATATGAAAACATTATTGATTTATAAACTAATACCTTAAGATACCTCAAATATTTTAAACTGAGGGACAGGTGATTGATGGTTTTAGATGCTTGTTATTAATGAAATCGTTTGCAGGTTTTGGGTAGCTTAGCAATATACAGGACATACTGTAGGTGGGAAATTCAGCATAGGGATGAAGACATGTAAAATAGAATAATTTTCAAAGATTTTACAGTATTGGGTTGAATACTTATACAATCACATATTTTCTATTTGTAAATAATTTAGCAATCTAGGTGATTTGCCCCAGAGAGTACGGTTGCTTAGAGGTGAGCACATTTGCAT
The DNA here is from genome assembly GCF_022655615.1 of Tachysurus fulvidraco. Lineage (NCBI taxonomy): Eukaryota > Metazoa > Chordata > Actinopteri > Siluriformes > Bagridae > Tachysurus > Tachysurus fulvidraco. The sequence goes on from NC_062527.1 coordinate 10,046,137, forward strand.
TTGTGTTTCCTCCAGGCACTATGTTCTCCAAAGAGTTGCTTGCTAGGCTGATTAGCATCTCTAAACTGTCCATGTTGTGTGAGTGTGTGTACTTTTTTGGTTGCACCCAGCACTACATAAACCGAGAGAGTAGGATTTGGTGTGTGATTAGCACACCGAACTGCATGAAACATTGGATGCTTTTTTTTTGTCACTGCAAGAGATTATTTTGGCAGTAAAATGTCAAATATATACACTGCCTGTTGTTCATGTTCAGCAGACTCATTTGAATTGATTATATCGACATTTAAGGCAGAGATGGAAAACGTTCAGTTATTTGCATGTAAAGCACAGAGGAAATAACACACATAACTATCAGGTCACTCATGTTCAGATTGAATAGAGTAAACAGGAATATAACTAAATTGCAATGAGACTGTTGCTCCATATTGGAAGTAAAGAACATTGAGATTAACCATGCCTTTAATTACTGTTTGTTCCTAACTGCTTTGTTAGCACCCTGCTCAGCTCTCCGCCTCTGCCTAGAGCACATTAGTGAGCTGTGTGTGCCGCATCACGCCAACTGCACTGCCAAGACTTATCAGCACTAATCATCACAACATGGTGATACTGTGACAGGTACAAGCCTGCTTTAATGAAAAGCTGTGGCACCCAACAAAGATCACCACTCACTACAGCTAATGAAATAATATACAGAATCATTATTAATTGTGGTTGCCTTGTCCTATTTTATCAATACAATTATGTTTTTCAGTGCAATGAAGATTTCATCTTTAGCATCTATGTGTTCAGTGACAGTCTTTTCCCAATATAAATATTCATAGTCCATAATACACCCTTATTAGTAATCCACAGTAGATATCCTTAAGGGTCTCACATTTCCCTCTCTCATCTTCCCTATTCTAGGGAATAGTGGTGGTTTGGTGTTGTAAGGTGTTGTTCCATAGTGTGTGTCAATCTCTGTCCTGCTGTGTTTTTATGGTCAGAACTGATCTCAGCATCTGCTCTTCTCTTTAAGCTATGCCACACACACCATACAGCCAAGTCCTGTGCAGCTTTTCATTATGAGCTCTACTCAGTGGCTGAGGATAAACAGGCTGTAAAAATGTACTCTTGCAAATTAGTGTTGTAATTAATAGCTGAATTTTATTGTGGTCTAGGGAGCATTTGGGTTAAAGTCTTAATTGTGTGCATGTGCTGCTGGGATGGGACAAGTCTTTACATTACTGATTTATGATGATTTTCAAGCTTTGTGAGCATGTGTGTGGTGTGTGTGTATTTATTTGTGGTCAATGGAAAATCACCCTAGGTTGTCCTTAGTTGTTGTGGTTTATCTAATTAACTACACTAGTAGATCCAAGATGTCATCAAAAAAATAAGACAGAGGATTTCTCATGCCTAAACGCATAAAAATGCAGGAACATGAGGAAAAAATTCACCTTGGGATTTTATCTTAGTGTTTTGTTCATTGTACAGTATAATGCAATGTGGCATTTGAGAAAGGGCTGATTTATATGCTGTGTGATTTAAAGTGGAATATTTCAGTATGTAGTTTTGTGGAAAACCACTCAATTAACCATGGAAACCAGTAGACCAGTGTGCTATTTGTGGTGTTTGTCCTAATTAGGTGTGTGATAAAATGACAGCATGTTTTAGCTTTGCATTAAAATCTTTCAGTTGCTAAGGACTGCACAAAAAGGACTCTCTTTAGCATGTTGTGTTCCTGTGAGGCAGTTTTTATTCAGCATCTATAATTTTTCAGTGCCCCCATGAGACAATAGTTATTTTAAAGGCCCCAAAATAGATCATTTACTCATTTCCCCTTGATGTTCCTCCTGGCTGCAGGGAAAACTGAAGAAACCCAGAGAGCAGTTATTGCAGTTATTGATATGGACCATGAAATTGTTATCTGACACAATTTCAGCAGGATAACACCAGATTCTTCCATTTTACCCTTCTAATCTTATATTTCTATTTGATTAGAGAAGACTGACAGATACAACATGTGGAATTTCATTGACTGACCAGCAGTAGAGATAAGGTCTGACACCGTAATGATCTTATTTCTAATATGTCATCAAGTTCTTTTAAACTGAATAAAGTCTCTTAATCTCCGTATGCCTTATCTATATCAGATCTTCTTTTCCTTATCACACCACGTTATAAAACTGTGTTTTGTCTTAGATGTTGTGCAAGTATTGAAGTTAATTATTGCAGTAATTCACAGTATCTGATAATGTTAAAGGAACACGGCACCTTATATCTACCTAGCATTTTATATGGCAAGCATTTCAATCCAGTAATTACTGCTAAAGTAATCAGGCATAAAGGTTTTTAAAGGCACACAAGCAAATGAAATTATAATGGTAAGAGATCCTGTTAATTATGATCTCTATCTCATTTTTTTTCCATTTCAGTGCATCATGCAGTCAGCTATTCCAAATGGACTAAATGAATGGTAATGTTATTCATTCAGAGCCCCTTTAGAGAACCTGACACGTCTGCTTTCATCCTCACAAATGAAGCATTTACCAACTGTGTGAGTGGTCTCAGGCCAACGCTTTGAAGATGCAGTGATGGTCAGTATGATGTTTGTGGAAGTCAACCATGTACAAATGGTTCAGGCAAACCATGATGTTTTATCAAGAGCACCCCACTGAGTGAGAGGAGCCTCCGAACAAGCCATGTCCCTTCAGAGACCAGCATGATGCCCCATTCACACACACACACACACACACACACACACACACACACACACACACACACACACACACACACACACACACACACACACACACACACACACACACACACACACACACACAAGCATAAAAGCCTGTCACACTAGATGGTAAATGGATGCTGACACAGGAACTGCTAAGGAAAGTAGGCAGGAGCATTATGTGAATTGAGTCATTTTGGACTATTATGTCTGACATGTGGATAACTGCCTTGTATTATTCTTTCTCTTCTAAACCATGGGATCATGTAGGCAATATAAGTAGGTTGTAAAAGATTTTTTCTCTTGGTTATCAAAGAATATTTTACCCATTTTTTTTTTTTCAAAATTTGGTCAATACACAGTCCATACACTAGCTATAGTAGCTCTCACGTATCAAAAGACATCTACAAACCAGGGATGGTGAAGGCTAGCAGGTACCTCCTCATGAACATGCTTGGAGAAAAACGTTAACCGCACTCTTCTGCATATGTGAGCTCACAGATGCCCTCGATTGTTTATTTTCACTCACACACTGTTAGTAAAGAGAGTAATGCTATCCCTCCCTTATCAGTTATTTTCCCAGAGATGACTTGTTTGTATTTGAACTTAAAATCTATTGTGCTATTTGGTTGCTACACTTAGAGCCAGTCATAACATTCTTTAAAAACACCTCAACCAAGCTACACAAGCTAACAATACTGCACAATGATCTACAAGCTTAGAGTAAATCATCTGCTATGACAAATTTGGCTAAAACACCTTGCCTTTGTTTAAATGCGGTTAATGGATGCCTATATGGTAGTTTATACCTTCCATGTTTCTTTTTTCCTCTGCTTTTTTATTTTAAGCAAAGAGCTGATGTTTCACTATACATTTTCTATACAATATCTTCACTCATATAAGGATTTGTGTAGATGTAGTAAAAAAATAAAAAAAATAAAAGTGGACCGATGACAGCTGTTTTATGAGATCTGTAATAAAACACCTCAAATTATATAGACTCAATCTCCTTGACTCTGCCTGATACAACACAATCTCTGAGTCATCCGAGTTCCAGGATATGAGCACAATGGAGGAGTCTGCTAGAAGATATTCCCATGGAAGCTTATTTTGGATGGGGGTAGAATGACAGTAATATGACAGTACAGCATTTCCTGTGAATTTATGCAGTCACTGAATACTCATGTCAAAGGCACCCCCAAGTGCTTGCTAATATTAAGCTCCCAATATATAATATGACATCATGCTTATGATAAATTGTATATTGAATGGGATTACCTTTTATAAGCCACCTTCTTTTAGCTACACATTTATCACAACACTCCATGGCAGTTTTCCAGGCTGTGCACCTCCTCCCATCTCCATAGGGATGGTGGGAAAACCACACCTTTATGAGCTGCTCTTCTCACATGTCTCAGGCCCTTATTATTAAGGTAACAGATTGTAATTTGCAAGTGTGCTTGTGTGCGTTTTTGTGTGTGTGTGTGTGTGTGTGTGTGTGTGTGTGTGTGTGTGTGTGTGTGTGTGTGTGTGTGTGTGTGTGTGTGTTGCTGATGTTTTTATTTATTATTGGGGGTGTAATGGCCCCTTAAGTATAGAAATATCTGACAGGTTTGACATTGTTGAAACATTTGGTTTGGTTAATTAAAGAAATTTAAACAGCCAAAAAGGCTTTCTTTGGTTACTGATTTCAGGTGTAGGCACGCATTAATTACCTGTAATAATAATAATAATAATAATAATAATAATAATAATAATAATAATAATAATAATAATAATAATAATAATAATAATGCTGATGGAAGGTTCTTTCAAAGATAATAACATAATCGTGTGTGTGGGGGGGTGGGTGGGTGCGTGTGTGTGTGTGTGTGTGAGAGAGAGAGAGAGAGAGAGAGAGAGAGAGAGAGAGAGAGAGAGAGAGAGAGAGAGAGAGAGAGAGATGAGTAGGGAGGATGACACTTAACTCTAATGCCGCAGCAGACTCTTGAGCTGAGAGAAAACCAACACTCTCATTTCGCTTCTAATTATGAGAGTGGGCCGATGATTGCCTTTGAGCATTTGAAATGGTTTGTCCTAATGGAGAAAAGGTCACCTGTGTTTTGTTTGTGAGTTAGTTGCTGCTTCATCAGTATTTGCTTTCACATTGAATGACACTGCATGGTGATTGATTTGTTAACTGTATCTTCTCTCAATTTTTGCTGAGAAGCAAAATTGAATAAATTAAGACATCTGGGTTAGTGTGCTGGTAGAGAGAAGGATAAAAGTGTTAAGCCAATCACAGAGCTTGCAGTGGGGCAAGTCAGAAACATGCAATTTCCTCAGAGACAAGGTGTGTAGTTACAGTCCCTGCAGCACTCATTTGTGGAGGAGTGAAAGGTCGCTCATTTCCACACCTTTATTTACACAAGTAGCATGTTCTGTGGTGTGCCATTAATGCATTTGCCTCAAAAAATTGTCTGGCACCGACTGCTTAGGTGCAGCATTATAAATTTTATTGAAATATATTTATTTTTAATTAAATTGCAACATTTATTTTCAAAAATAACACAATGAGTCAGTATTGATTTGAGAGCATTTTGCGATGCTATGAGTGAATATAAATGTTATTCTTATAGTTTTCTGATGTATTTGTTATTGTGGCTGTGTGTAATGTGAATATTACAAATCTTATGATAGTAATGTTCAATTCAATTCAAGTTTATTTGTATAGCGCTTTTTACAATAGACATTGCCTCAAAGCAGCTTTACAGAACATAAACATAGAACAAAAGGTTAATATAAAAAATAATATAAAGATTAATAGAATACAGAATTCAAGATTAACATTAGATAGATTTAGTTCACGATGTGTATGTATTTATCCCCAATGAGCAAGTCTGAGGTGACTCAGGCATCAGCAGCAAGGAAAAACTCCCTTAGGCGGTAAAGGAAGAAACCTTGAGAGGAACCAGGAACCATCCTCATATGGGTGACACTGGAGGGTGTGATTATACTGTAAATATACAGTCAAACAAAAGTTGTATATATGTAAAAGATCACATGGATTTCACATCTCCTCTTTAGTATCGCAGAGTCTGACTGGAGCTCTCTAGAAATGCCTCAGGATTCTCAGAGTCGGCTTCGTCTCAGTGGAGGTCGAAATCTTCATCGCACGGAAGACGATCGGAGCTGGTACAATTTCTGGATGCCTCGGGATGGGTAGAAAGAGAGAAGCAGTGGAGAGGAATTAACATAACTGCTGTTCATAAATAATAAGGAATGTTCTCTTCCTTTTATTTCACAAATCCACTCTGTCTCACTGTGAGAAATCTGCTCAGCTCTACGTGGTGACATTTCAAATTTGACACTTAACAGAGATTTTTTGAAACAAGCATCGTTAGTTTTAGTTTTCAAAGGAGAAGCCCTCAGTGGTGGCTGATAAACGGGAGGATTTTCATTCCTGCTGGGAGAATTTTTCCCTGGAGACATGAGGCAGAGAGCTTTACTCTGCCTTTCTTTTATTTAGTCTCTCACATTTTCCTGCCCTTGGCTGTATGCTTGAGTTTTCAAAAGCCCTGCTGAGTGTGTTTAACAATATCTTGTTTTGTTCTACCTTTATCTGATGAGTGTGTGTCTAGGTTGAGATTTTTTCGTCTTTCTCAAGTCAGTTTGAGATTCATGGTTCGTTTTATCACCGCAGGTCCTGCTGACTGAATTGTTCTTATCAAAGAATCGTTTAGCATGAGGAGAGGAAGGAGGTTGTGAGCTACATATTGAGGTGGCACTTCAGACAGTTCACACCTTGTTCTGAATCTCTGAATGAATGTATCTGACAATACCACTTAAATTATTTCTTTTTTTATTTCAATTATTAAAAATCCATTGAATAAAATTATGTTGTTACATACAATTCCTGGACTTATTACTCATCCAGAATTCTGCATTCAAAGATGTGTAATTCAAATAAATAGGTATTCCCTGGGCACAAATTGAGCACAAACTGAAATCATACGAGCCTCTCACCCCTCATGTAATCTAGGGGAAATATAAATGTATTACTGTACACCATCATTGATTGAAGAAAAGACAAGCAACCTTTTTTTTAAACACAATAGAGAGTGACCCGTGTGGCTGTCTACTTTAATAGAAACACCTGTACACCAGTTCATTCATGCAATTATGTTACAATAAAGTAATGTAAAGTATGACACGAAACATCAGAATGTACTGGAATCTCAGTGATTTTTACCCTGGCATGAAGCTGTGAAAGTGAGCAGGATGCACTATACAATGATGATTAGGCCAAATGGTGAAAGAAAGTTTCTGAGCAAAATTACTGTATAATAAGAAACTGTTTCTCTTTCTGTTAATTGGTTAATGGCTTAGATTGCTGGCTACCAGCTAGCTAGCTATAGTACTTACAGTATATGGTAATTATTCTTTAACCATTAGGAAAGTGGAATGTTTTACCAGCTACAGTATATCTGCAGTATCTCGTTCTCTCTTTCTTGTACTCTATCACTCTCTCCCTTTCTACCTTTTTCTCTCGTGTTTGTCTCAGTCTTCTGTAGATCCTGAGCTGCATTATTGTCATAGCCAAAGATTTTTTTGTAACATATTAAAAAATTGGATACATTTTTCTAAATGGTGCTTGCTAATACATGAGAAACCCTAAAGAGATGTGGATAACTGTTACTGAGACAAAACCTCCATCATACAGACAATCATAACACAGCTACCACCTGGTAGTTTACAGTGCAAAAATAATATAATTTAGTGTGCACTCTTACTGAACACAGTGCAAACATAAGTGCAAACATTCTTTAAAAACTCTGAAACTGAACTAAATACAAACACTGTTGATCTCATTTGTGTGCAATCTGTAAAATGTAATTAAAATTTTATTAAGTATAATTAAATATATTTGCTGATTATTTAGGCAATTGAAAATCCTTTTGTTAAAAATATGTTAAATGACTAGGATTAGATATTTGATGATTAAATAAATTAAAAAGGACATTAAACTATATGAAATTAAGGTAAATTAAGATTGTTGGATTGTCTAGTGTGCATTGCTGCAGCATCAGTGATTTGACATAAAGCTTAATAATCATAAGAATGAGCTAAATGACATTAAAAGGTTCAGGATATTGACAGATACTGTATAAGAGCAAAAACTTTTATTCATTTCTGAAAGCAATTGATAATGATTAAAATAATACTGGATAAAATATATCTTCTATAATATGAAACATTTTTACCAAATTTGCAGCAGATCAAAACTCCATTAATATTCCACTATTACCTTTCACTATCGCAAGCCTCCAGTCATTGGCAATTAGTGTTTTGTTTATACTTTGACATTTTTCATTCTTTATTACCGTGGGTGTCTTTAATCTGGTCATCTTAGTCTGCTGCCATGCATTGTCTATATCTCTCCTCAGGTTCATTTGTTGCTCACCCTATAGTCTGCCCATCCTTAATTTCCACTGCTCCCCCATCCACTGCCCCTCCTCCATCTCCTGCCCCACTCTCTGCTGTCTGTATCAGCTTATAACATTTCTTCGACCAACACTGAATTATTGACAAGTCTGGAGTCTCGGGAGCCTGGGCGTGCGGAAGGCAGTTTTATCTAGGAAATATGGTCAAGACTTGTTTTACACTCATATTACACTCACTGGTCATTTTGTTAGGAATACTATTCCAATACTAAGTATAATTGCTGTAGTCCATCTGCCTTAAAATTATTGTAACCTTCCATAGCCTTCCATAGTTTCTGATGTTTCTTATCAACAAGCCGTATCCACTCACAAAACGTCCTCTCATTAAATTGTTTTTTTTTTTCACTTCAGTATCTGTAAAACTGTCTCTTTTGTATGAAAATTCCAGGTGATCAACAGTTTCTGAAATACCAAAACAAGCCTGTCTGAAAATAGCAAAAATCACTGAGATCAAAATGTCCTTCCTTTTTCCCCCACTACATTTCATATTAGATGTGAACTATTGACCGGTATATATCTGATGTGGTATTTGATATTTGATGTGAACTCTTGACCTGTATACTGTATCTGCTGTAATATTTGATGTGAACTCTTGACCTGTGTCTGCATGATTTTGTAGAATTGGCTAGTTTTAAAATACATCTATTGATGCTATTGGGCACATAATCAGTGATGTTTTGTATCATCAGATGTGTTTTGGCACTTTTGAACATGAGTTATAGCTTTTTTAATAGCTTTTTTGTACAGATTACCCTACTCATTAATAATGCTACCAAAACTACACAAGTCTCCCAAGGCTATAGCAAGTCCCATTGGCACAATTAAAGTATGCTCATTGCCACTGGTTCTGTATGAATTTCTCGTTAAACGTAACAACAAACAAACATGTCGATCTAACACAATTGTAGCCAAACTCGCCCAGTAACTAAGGTCATAGCATTAACTCACTGGCATCCTCAGCATCCTGGTTCTGTATGAATTTGTCTTCTTACACACTCAGACATGACTGAGTCCATCCAATAATTAAAATATAAAACTATTTATTTGTCCTAAAGTGATCACATTTTTCAAACACAACAGAATCCTTGATCCCATTGAAGCCTGTTTACTTTTCTTCCCCTTGGGAATAAGAGGCTTATAACACATAAGTTATGAGACATTAACAAATTGAACCTCTGAGAAAATCCTTCATTCAAACAAAACACAGCTTTGTTTGGAAAGCCACAAGTCTGCGGGAAAATGCTTATTAGGCTGCACATGTGAAAGGACCTTGAGTCATAGATAGATGCAGCCTCATTGTTTTCTGGTCATTTTTTTTCACGCCTTTCATTTCAGTTGTATAGAAACAGCACTCACCACTGTAGTTTGAATGGTAAAGAGTATCTCAAGGTTGCTCCTGAGGAAGTGTTGCACAAGATTGACTTACACAAGCTTCCAACTGCTACTGTGAAAAGCCGTTTCTTTTCTTTTACAGCTGCTCATCCATTGTACCATTTTCTGTTGCTTAGGAACTGCAATGACTTTGAGGTTTACATTTGAATCTACATGTTCGTTGTTATGTTCATTTATTATATCAAATGCAGAATGCATCTAAATAGATTTTTTTTTTAAATATTGCAATAAGCACAGTTTGCCTTTCATGTCATCCATTGCTCATGTTCTTAGGGACATTCCAGCAGTGATTAATCCTTTTGTTTGGGCAGAGATTTAGTGCATAGTTTGGTTTTAAGATTGCTTTGTAAATACACATACTTCCAGCCACATAATTAGTCAATCCCTTTCTTGCCTGAAAATATTTTGAGGTATTTTGAAGTATCCCTTCAACATCTTGCTAAACTTTACTACAAAAATGAAAACATATTAGGACAAGCATATGAATATTAACCTGTCATTAAAAAAACCTTTAGAACATTTAGAATAGTGTGACTGTAAGTAACTGTGTATGTACATGGTGACTTACTGTATAATGAACTGGTGTCCTATCCAGACTAACTTGTGTTGGCTCTGCTGGATAAATGTGCTCAGATCTAATGTACTGGCACACAGATCACCAAGGCCACCATTTTACTGTACTCTTTTTACATAATCAAAGCACAGAGCCCACAGTGTTATCTAGAAAGCTTATTTCCCTTCCCTGCATTTCCTTTTTAAGCAAGCAAATGTTACACACTTCAGTGTTTAATGATATAGTGAGAAAATCTCTCATAGATTATGTTATTATTTTTCTTTTAAAGAACCACTTTAACAGTCTGTAGACTATCTTGCCATTTCCTGTGTTTTTGCTAATGAGTTTTGCTCTGCTGGAGATGCCATCTGCTTGAGCCTCAGTAGAACTGCATGTATAGAATTATTAATAAGCTGGATATAAATAAGGTTGCATACGCCCCACTAAAATACACATGCTTACCTTCACTTCAATGTTCATGAACGTGAACATTTCTCATGAACATTTTTTGTTTGTATTTATGTTTATCTTTTTATTGCCATTTGTACATTATACATATATACTGTGTGTGTTTATGTGTGTGTGAAAGTATTCCCATGAAAATGTCCAGTATGGATTTTAAAAAGTCTCAGCTTTGTAGTGAACAGCAAGGTGAATGTCAAGGCTACATTGCTCATCCTTGTATGATTCTGCTTTATTTTATCTTCACACACCCCTGAACTCAACCACAATGCACACCTGGGGCAATCTGTGTAATGATGCTTTTAGTGTCTTGACTGAAAGAAGGTTCATGCTACATTTGGCAAAGCCAGCTAGGCGTATGATTTCTGGAAAGAGATTTTGGAAGAAGGTATTAGCCTCCCGGTGTTCCTGTGTGAATGCCTTTATATATACAGAACATGCATTTATGTGTGTGCCTCTGTAATTGTACATGTTCATTGTTCTACAAGTATGTTGTATTTGCTACTGCTAAACATATTTGTTCTGTTTTGTACAACATACAATCTTATTATACAGTATAAAAGCACTTTTAATTTTCAATGCTTAATTTTCTTATAGACTTCAACCATCTTTACCATGTTTTTGATTTCTAACACAAATTATTCTATTACATTAACATTCATACGAACTACTGATAAGTTAATGATTTAACTAAGACCTTTTGAATATTTTATCTTATCATGGAAACTATAGGCTCGAGTCCACCCGTCATCATCATAAAGCTCTTTAAAAACATATTCAGGGGTTAATTCAAACAAATCAATCCAAAAATAACCCTACATTACAGATTTGATTGCATAATTTCCATAAGATTTCAACAAAAGATATTGTAAAGCTATGATATTAAATTACATGCCATTACATAGAGAAATGCACACTTGATGTTTTTGTGGAAGAATTCATTCTCTCTATGCTGCTTTTTTCTTGGTGAAATAGAGTACAGAATTCCAAAAAAAAAACAACAACTCAAAAAACCTTTCTCAGGATGATCCTCCTGTGGTGTTGCTGCAGGCTTTTCCCAATCAGCATGTGAGCTACTCTGTTAATGTTTCTCTACCTTTTGATCTGATAGCTAACTCTTATGAATAATAAATTCTGATCGTCCAGTGTGACCTTGAAGGAAAACGCAAGCCACAAACAGACAAACGCTATAACATACACCAATGTAAATTGGATTGTACAATGATGGGAATAGTCAAAAATCAGGAATCACAAATGCAGTGCTGAGGGGTCAAAGTCTAGCAGAAATTAGTACTTTCTTAGTATTTTCTTTCTCTAATACACATTCTAACCTAGAAATTAACTAGTCAGTTGAAAAAGGAGGCTTTGAATCTGGAAATCACTGAGCAGTGCTCTACTCCTCTTTCCCAGAACTGGACTTCTGCATTCCTGGTCTACACCCATCACTAATTATCATTATCTAGACTACAGGTCTTGGTGAAAGGCTTTTGTGCCAGTAGTGGACTCAATCAATCCTTGATTGCACCAGCTAGCCAGTTGAGACGTGCTTTAATCAGGAAAGGTCTGACACGCAGCGTGTCAGAGGGCTAAGATGGCCACCATCAGAAGGGTTAGCTTCAGAGAAAGAGCTTCAAATGGAATGGAAAATTGTTTTTTTTTCCAAGTCACATTGTCATAAATTTTTCATCTGCAGCTGGCTTTGAGGCAGACAGAAGAGGGGGCAGCCCAGGCAAGGGGCAAATCGAAGGCTTCAAACCAACCTGGGCTTTCAGAGTGAGGGGGAGGGTTGTTGTACCAAAAAAGAAAACATTGTGATTATTTACCGAAAAAGAAACAAAGACTGTCTCATGCTGACTCTTTTTTCAAGGATTTGAACCAACTTCAGTTTACATTTGTCAATCAAAGAATATTAGTCTTTCCTTTCCTTGATGTTTATGATACCACATATATGCTACTGCATATAATACCGTGAGTTACTTAGTTGCCTAAATTATATGGAAATTTTAATTTTTAATTAGAATTTTCTTCTTCTTCAGAACAACCGTAAAGTTGTCAAGTAGCATTTTATTATAAAATATAATATTATATATCTTTATATATATATTACTATTCTGTTTTTTGAAGTTATAAATTGTAAATGTTTCATTATCACCCATTAACACCTATTATATAATGCTTGTTTTCCTATGTTCTGATTTTAATTTGTGCTGTTGATGTTCATGGTTTTAAACCATGTTAATCATAGTTGACTTTGGCTCTTTGGAGAAGTGGCTATGGTGTAATCGATTTTTCCTTAATTTTGTTAGGTATCTTTCAGATTTCTGTCAGAGGCAAAGTCTTACATTACTGTATTTCCATCTTCCTGCACAATTAATGAGAGATTTCATGAAACTGTTGCATCCTCTGGGTATTGATTCTGTACAAAGGCTAATGGGATCACAGACAAAATCTCTGGGGATGTGTCCAGAAATAAACTAGATACTGTACAGGATTCATATTTGCTTATGTTTCTTGCACTAAGGATTTTTTTTTTTAATCCAACATTTTGATTGTGAATAATAGTTATCACTGTTGTATCTAATGGTGGCACCGATGATTTTAACAGTCATAAATGTTTTTGGATTTCCTGATGCTCCAATATTTTCATACTACAATATGAATTGTGACATACATCAAAGATTTATACTCCATCTTCCAAATTGAGTCATGTATTTTGCACAAAGATTAGACTCCATACAGTTTTACATTATCATTACTGTTTTCTTGTAGTGGAACAACTGGAGCATGAAAAGTGAATATATGTATAACAAGAAGTGCTTGTTATTATGTCTCCAAGTCAGAATTAGGATTGTTATGACTTCTTATTCCAGTCATAATTCTTTTTTGTTTTTGCTTGTACCATTTTAATGATAGTTAAATGTTCTACTAAGTTGCTCAGTAGATAAAGTCTCCTGAGAAATGAAAGGTTTTTGTTGTTTTTGTGTGCATTACATGAAAGAATCTTTCACTAATAAAACATTAGCATCTTTCTTGCTGTCTTTCACACGTCTATGATTGTCTGTTATCTAACAAATATTATGCTCATTAGATTCTTCTGATGTCTCTCCGATTGCCTGTTTCCTAATCCTCCATTTTGCACTCAGCTCAGACACGGTGCAGGTCTTGGATACAGATGAGGGAAGAAAGGGCGGCGTTGTTGGATTGTCAAAGCTGCCTGTGCATTGGGCTACCAGATTACAAGCAATAGATCCCCCAAGATGTGTTCAACCCTAAGAAAGGTCAAAAGGGATGTGGCATGTCATTTGAAGACAAAGTAAAATTAATAATAGTTTCACTTAATCAATATTAATTACATACATTACATTGCATATTTTTCATAATAACAGACAAAGCAGAATTTGTGACTTTGCTTTAAATTTTCAATGTCACCGTCACATTTCTAAAATTTGTAGTCATTAACTATTTTTAATATTAATTTAAAAAAAATCATAAAAATGTATTGTATTTTAAACCTTTTATGTAGAAATGTAACAGCTATTTTGAATTTATTTGTACTGTGTCGCATATCCTCAGAAAGATTATTTTCTAAAACCTAATGTTATGTAGTCTAAGTACCAGTCATTTACTTAGATGACAAAACAATCCGTGCTAGAAGAGTTCGAAAACAGTCCATGCTGTTTTCTGTTGTTAGTTACTGGTCATGTGTTTATTGGCATTTCATAATAATTTCACACACTGGTTCACGAGGCTTTGATATACGGGGCTTTTCTTTTTATATTGAGTAGTTCTGAAAATTTATAAATAAAATTATTCAAAATATGCACCCTGAAATTCCACAACATAGCAGTTTTATAAGCTGTTAAGTGCGAGTTTGATTATTATGTCAGTAATATGCTGAAACATTGCAGACATTATTCATTGCCTCATTAAGATATTTTAATAAATTAAAAAAAAAGTACTTTGCTGATATGTACAACAAACAGGTCGTGTAATTTGTGTGTGTTGTTGGGGTGGGGGTGCATGGAATAAAATCATTTCATTTATTCATACATGAATTAGTATATGCATGTTACAAGGTATATTAGGTAAATTCTGTATCTAGTGGTTTATTTATCTGGTGTAGTTAATTAGCAGTGGCATAGCGAATGCAAGTATAGTGCATTAGTATAGTGCACGATTGTATTTTGTGTTTACATGTGTAAGAGGATTAGAATTATGAACTTTCTAGTAATCCCTGTCCTGCAAAACCTTTATAGTGTATCAGTAAATCAAATATTTGTTAATGTTATAGTTATTAAAGACTGAAATTTATCATAATCTGCAAAATATTTAAGTTGTACACTGTGTGTATTTATGTGAACACCTTTTGGGGGACTGGAGGTGGGTTAGTGGAGGAGCCAGTCAGTAACATACAGTACTCTGAAATCCACACATAACCCCTCCTGGGAGCTTGTGGATGTTGAAGGCCATAGGGAGGGTAAGCTGTTTCATAGCTAATGCAGACAAGTGAAATCATTAGTAATTTTCCGTGGGCGGGGGGCAGACAATAAATTATACAGGCCATAGCCGGCATCCTAGTGGAGTTGGCATTTTTGCAGAAGTGCAAGCACTGGAGTGACTCTTATTCTTCTTATGTTTTTTTTTATCCTGGCTATGTACCAGTACTGCATATTTGGAGTAAACTGATGGTTCATAGTCAAAACAAAACTCTTTTTATTAAATATTGGATCTAAATATTGGATCTATTGTTTCTTGTTGAGTATTTTCATAGTTAATTGTTAAACAAAATGTTGTATTTGAAACGAATTTAATATTGCAATTTATTTATTTTTTTAAATAAGAAAGTTTACATTTAAAAATATTGCAAAGATGTTGTGGGATAATGCCTTGAGGTAAGTAACCTAAAGTACAATATAAATAAAATCATAGTATAAAATACATAAATAGCTCATTTCTCCCATGTGTCTCAAGCACTAAGTCGTCACAGGTTTTTAACAATTGCGGGAAAATTTAAGCACATATCTAACCAATTAAATAAAAATGTTTTATAAATACAGTAAAAAAAGGGAATTTTCTTTTTTAAATAATAACGTCTTGACATTTCTAATCTCTAGAGAGAAACTGGATAAGATTTAAGCTGAATGTTTTTCAAACTAAAAATTCTGTTAAATGGAAAAAGACTGTCCGTATCATTACTCACACAATGTTTTAAAATTTTACCATTGAAAAAAGAGGAGAAAAATAATTAAAAATGATTAATATTTTTTAGCTATGGTTGTACATGACAGCCCTCTACTGAATGTTAATTGAGCAAGTATTGTTCTCTCCACTGTGAGCATAGAACGACTGACAGAGGAAATAAGATCGGGAAAGAAAGTGTGTGACAGGAAAATCTATTTGTATGAAATAGGTTTGTCTTGATCTGCTAGTCCGCACTCTGAATAGGCTCCTGTGTTGATGATAATTGCAGTGTGTGGGTCTGATTATTCCTGCCTCATGTTTTCTGCCTGTTAAGTGACAGAATAATTACCCACTGGGCTTAATGGCTCTCTGAACAAGAGCAGAGGGAATGATTGCTCTGAATTTGCTCTTGATGTGTCAGGAATGCTGATCAACTCCGGAGACAATGATGCTAAAGCATCTAAAACAGGTGCAACTTTGTCCAAGTGTCTGCTCACTCTCCTTTTTCAGCTTTATATGTTTCCTCCAGACTAGGAAGTAAACGCATTGGTGGAGGCAAAGTCAAGGGGCTGGCCTTGTGTCCTTGGCAAGCTGGTATAAAGATCTCAGATGGGTTGCTGAGCAGCCTGGAAACATTTCTAATCATGACTGCTATTTGTGATGGAGACATTGGTTGTTGACTTTTATGGATGAAAGATTTTTATCTTCAGTAAAAGAAGATCTTCTAATGCCAGGGCATACCCTGTATCTTCCTATGTCAGAGCAGTCTAAGCCATGAGCAACTTGTTAATTACCTTTTAAATTATTGTTACAAATTCTTAATAGGATTTTGCAGTTTAGATAAAATCCCTCATTTTTTTTCCTCACATGGCACCAGCACTGTGGCTGAAAGAAGGACATCAGAAGGAATCATATCCAATTCTCTTTGGTTGGTTTCTACCTTGGTATAGCAAAAAAAAAAAAAAAAAAAAAAAAAAAAACAAAGCAAATTATGTCAAAGATTGCTGTGGCACATACATAAAAAAGCAGCAAACCTACCTTGTATATTTTTTTCCTTATTGACGTTACCATTCATTTATCTAGAATAAATCCAGAACCACAAAACACACACACACACACACACACACACACACACACACACACACACACACACACACACACACACACACACACACACACACACACACACACACACTTTCAAAATAATTTCTGTTTCCTTATCATGTGTGATTGTCTTTGGATTGTTTTCCTGGCTTACAGATATTTTAAAATATATAGCAGATGGTCCATCAAAAGAGCTTTTTGCCTATTTCTGAATGCCTTCATCTTAAGCCTTTTAACACTACCACCTGGAACTGGTACGGTTAAACGTTTACAGCCCTCCAGCATGTATAGCTATAACTGTAAAACGCTCTTATATTAACCTCTTGCACATTCCCTGTACCTTAGATGATTATATCTCCCTCCAACTAAAATTTTTAATTTCGTGTGTGTGTATATGTGTGTGTGTGTGTGTGTGTGTGTGTGTGTGTGTGTGTGTGTGTGTGTGTTACCCTGTAATGGACTGACATCCCATTCAATGTGTATTCCTGCCTCAATCCTAGTGCTACTGGAATAAGCTTTGGCTCCACCGTAACCTCGATCAGGATAAAGCGATTACTGAAAATGTCTGTGATTGGTTGTACAATGCTACATGACTAGTTTCAGTAAAAATAGTCCCACTCTTGTACAGATCCATATGCTTCATCAAACCCTGATTACTGTCAGCATAACAGAGTATTCGGTGATACAGTTCACCCACCCTTTTCCTGTCATCCCTATTCCAGTTTTAGGTCTTGTCACTGGTTAGACAGTTCTAATATATCATTAGTTTAAGGGGGACCCACAGGCTGCTGGAGTCAGTGCGTTCATCATTGGCACTGAGGGGCTTTGTCAGGGAGATTGAGCAAGAAGAGCTGCCTCAGGGGCAATCCATCAAACAGGACTTACAGAAGCAGGGTTTATAGAAGGAAATGAATAAACCATGCTCTCTAAAACACTCTGAGGTAGGTTACTACAGGAACAAAAGTTTAATGGCATTTTAAACAGTGGTGAACTGTAAGAAAACAAATATCATTTTATATATACAGTACTGTACTGTAGGAGCACTGAAACAAAAATCAAGTGGGACTCTGGATGCAGTCTGATCATTTGACCTATATAATTAATGTCTTCTTGCACACCATAGCAATACATGAAAGCGGTTCCCAAGTTTATGCTTTTTGCATTTGTAATCTATGAGCCTAAACTGCTTGTGTTTAGAGATGCTTCATGTTAGTGATAAATACACAGTCCCTCCTCCAGACCATTCCAGCATCGATTGAGTCAGTATTGATTCTCAGCAGATTGAGGATAAACATGTAGAGGAATATATTCTGAAGACTTTACTATGACTCACTGTGACTTAATGTTATAGCAGATGGCTGTATTTGGGGCATTTTAAGAGCAAAGTATGAATCTTCTATATAAATAAAAGAGAAAGAGGGCGAGAGAGACAGAGTGACAGATATTTCTGTTTTTCTGCTTCACCCTGTTTTGTCCTTTAGCTGTCAGTCACTAGCCACAGCCTACAGACCAGAGGAGATGTGAGTTTACACATGATTAGGCTTCTCTGCTCCAGTCTGCACAGCATCCCTGCACCAGGGCTAGCCGACTCCACAACATAAATTATTCATCTGTTGCTCTGTTGTCAAAGCGCTGCCGGCACTGTAATTTCACTCTCTGCGCTGAATTATAATGGTCATAATTAGCTATGGCAATTTCATATTTTTCTTCTACTCCGAAGAATAATTTTCCTCTTGTACCTCAGTTGCAAGGTAAATGGAGAATAAAACGATTACAATGATTGCAGTTACATTTGTCAGTAGGAATAATACAAGAGACATCGATGAAATGATTGCAGACTGACTGTGACTAGTTATTCATCAAACTCCTAACAAGCAGCAAGCCTTGTTCTGATGAAGCCATGCTCAGGGGTCACTGGGACCCTAGCTGACTCTTCTTTATGGCCCCTATAAAAATTGATTAGTTTAGTGTTGTGTTATTGAAGCACACTCTGGAGAGCACAGATCTGTAATCAAACGTGCTGCATAGATCTGTGAAACCTCGCTCCATCACCCTGCCATTGCAACAACCACAAAGACAGATGGACATGTTTAAACACCATCTATTACTATCATAGGGAATGATAATATTTAGAGACTTTATTTATTTACTTCCTCCCTGTGGATGCAATGACTCTAACTACTGTTCAGTTTAATTTGAAATGTATATGTAACCTTATTTCTGTCTGGTCCAAGAGTCTTCCTGAATGTACCTATATAAACATAATTGCTTCAAGCATTTATGTGTGTGCTTCAGCCCCACAGGGCAGTATCCTCAAGAGTGGGCGTCTATGTTACCATGGTGCGGAAACTCAGCCTCCTCCCCAGACACCCTTACTTCTCCTTCTCTGGCTTTGAGGTTTGCACTTCCTTCTTCCAGCCAAATCATGTCTGTCTCCTCTCCACAATAGTTTAGATTAGAAACACTTTTACGATCACATAAGAGGTTTGGCATGGTTAGGGTGTAATACTACATTGCCAGCTAATGGTGTTATTTGGCACTGTGCAGGTACTGAAAATGGATTGCACTTAGACCGAGCACCCTGAACCCTGCACATGCAACAATTATAAATAAATTACCTGTTTAACCTATTTGTGTGGAAGGTTTTTCACTGACTGGTTACCTGACCTCACTTTCTGTCTGGTAATTTTTTGCAATAAAAAATCTAATTTAATATATATACGGTCTTGCAGATTCCCATTTGCTGAGTTCATTCATTGATTTACTACATGCCAGGAAGTATTGAATATCAAATGAGCCTAAAATGCACCCTTTTTTCAATTACTGTCTACCTCTTTGTCTCTCTGTCACTCTGCCTCCCTTTTAAGGCAAAGTCGGTTTCTCTTCCAGGCCTTTTACATTTTTTTTCTTTCACTTTAATTTCTGTCAGTCATGCTGACTCTATTTGTCAGTCACAAATACCCTGTCTGTTTTCTGAACTTCTCATTATCAGGTACTGCTAAAGTCCATTGACAGTCCATTAAAAGATCCAGTGGGACCTTTATTGGCTGTTGTACATATTGTTGCTGATTATGATTCATACAGGTATACACCCTCTCTTTACCTCAACTACTATATGTTGCAGGCAAATGTGCTGTTCTGTAAAAGCTTAGAGCGCAGAGCTTCATTAAACATTTTATCATACTTCATGCTAATGCACTTAAGGTCCATGGTACTGTATCACTTAACAGAGAAAATGTATCCATGGCTGCAGACACGAAAATAAGCTGCCTGAAAGCTTGGAGGCAAAGTGATGGGAGGGGACTATGACTCAAGTAAAGAGCATTTTTCTGAGAACTTTCTCTGAGGACTGGACTTCATTTATGCTTTAAATTTGTACATGTGTCGCTTATGGTGGACTAGAACATAGAGATTTTGGATGATTTCCCAGATCTACAGTGCTCTTTGAAAATCTGTTTACCATCATAAGGTTTTGACTGGAATAATAATTAAAGCTAGTGTCCACTGTATGTTTTTTATCTTCCCTTTCCCCTTCAGAATAATTATTGTTATTATTTAATTTTATAGCTGCAATTACTTCATGATATGATATGATATGATATGATATGATATGATATGATATGATATGATATGATATATGGAAGTTATATGGATCGCGTGTAATTTTTGCTCTATGATTAACCAGAAATACTTGCAACCTTCATGAAGGCAGGGAAATGAGCCTGATCTAAATAAGCCTGAAATCTATTCTGATCTTTTCTTGTATGCTTAAACTAAAATAAAATAACTGATTTTATTGAAAGAGTCCACTAAGCGTGTGGATAGTTTTTATGCTGCTATTTTTGTGTGTATGCATTTATACGTGTAAGCATGTGTGTTTTTGATGTGTGCACATACATTGGTGTGTGCATGTGAATCAAGGTCAGGCAGAAATATCTCTAAATGTGTTATGAAACTTAATACAAAATATAGCAAATTTAATTGTTTTACAATCAACTAAAATACTGAAATATACAGATCTGTCTTGTAAAAGGGAAAGAAGATCAGTAGTACCAGTGATCTAGTAGATGACTACGGCCACATAATTTAGATACCACACTGACTGGATTTTAATAGGTAATGGAAGCCTAATTATTCCAGTCCAGCTAAGCTGCATATCATATTCATTAACAGGCTGCCATTTTATCAAATGGGGTAGTGTTGTCTGTACTACTGTAGATGGCTATAGGCAAAATATCTGTTGTTTACACTGGCCTACTCCATGTTGTTTTGTTCAGGCTAAATCCTAAATAATAATTATGTAAATGCCCTTTTTACTCCATGCTGTGTTTAAGGAGTATGGTTTTGACACGCCACTCCAGTCTGCTGTTACACCATTAGCATCTACTCTATTTAACCACTTTGTTTTCTTTGTCTCTCACTTTTCCACCAATTCAAAAGTTATAACCTAAAGAAAATCAGAAAAAAATTTGTTGCAAAATGATTTTGCCAAATGAGTTGCCAATGAATTTTATTTTACCAAATGCTTTTTTGATCAATGACTTACAATACTGTTTCTTTCTACAAGTAAGTACTTTGTGTTTCACATACCCCTAGTATTTCAAATACTGTACATATACTGAAGATGTAGCCTGTGTGTGTTTGTGCACATAGAGTACGTATACAGTACACTTCACCCTTCAGATGTCTTTCTCTATCCTTTCAGCAGGTCCTGACACACACACACTGTGCTGCTAATAATAGTGAGGCTTGCCAAGCTGCACTATTGGAAGTGTGAATTCATGTTTTATTTATTTTTCTGATTCATTCCCAAATGGGTTTCCTGTGCCAGTGTTGTAACTGTAATCTCAGAATGACTGCTTGGCTGTCACCTTCACGTTTCCATTTTCTGGCTGTGTGTCGTGGAATAGGTGTGTGTGTGTGTGTGTGTGTGTGTGTGTGTGTGTGTGTGTGTGTGTGTGTGTGTGTGTGTGTGTGTGTGTGTGTGTGTGTGTGAGAGAGAGAGAGAGAGAGAGAGAGAGAGAGAGAGAGAGAGAGAGAGTGAGTGTGTGTTTTCACTGTCTCATCATGCAGCCAATCTCTAGAACTAATAACTATTCTTATGGTGACGGTGTCTCTGTCACTCACAGCCAAATATAAAACAGATTCACTTTTTCTCCTTTCCACTCTTTCTCTCTTTACCTGTCTCCTGTTTGCAGTTGATCTGTCTGTCTCATTCTTTCTGTGTGTCATTACAGAGAGTCTATACTGCCTCATGCGCCCATGGCAGCATGTGTCTGTGTGATGTCTGTTCCATTCCTACAGCCTCCTGACTGTCTTCATTCTGCCTGTGCTTACAGCTCAAGGCCAGCTTCAGGTCAGACACACTTTAACTTTCATTTTAACTCTCTTCTGATTCACACATGCGCCGGCTTTTTCACACTTTTCTTACTTTGCCTTGCTTTTCTTTAACTTCATCTGGTTGAATTTTACTGCTTAACTCGTTTCTATGTTAGTGTTTTTAGAAATATGTTAGTGCATTGAAGTGAACAAACAAAGTGAACAAAGTTTAACATAACATTTATTCTCATTTTCAATAAAACAATAGATTCATTATAAAATGTTATCAAAACAAGAATTCATTAAACAAATAAATGAAATAAACATATATATATATATATATATTTGTTCAATTCATTTTATTGTAATTATGGTGAATACAGCTGTACACCCAGAAACAATTTTAATAGTATAACTAATCTCTCTCTCTCTCTCTCTCTCTCTCTCTCTCTCTCTCTCTCTCTCTCTCTCTCTCTCTCTCTCTCTCTCTCTCTCTCTCTCTTACTTTATATAAACATTCACTCAGACTGATGCACACACAGAGAACGCTCTGACTAGCATTTCAGACTAAAGTGAATCCCACAGAAACAGAACCATATTGATCTATCTGCTGAACTGCCTTTTTTCCAGCCACTGATTTTTATTCATTCTGTGCATTTTGGGCACTCATTTGATTTGATTTTTTTTTTGTAAATAACTTTAGGTTCAGCAGGTTACAATAAAGAACAGAGTGCAACAGTGTCCTTACTGTAGGTTACATGTAAACATCCCCATGTATTGCGTAAGTAGCAATGACCACCACCTGCCCAGTGACCACCACCTGCCCTGGAATGTGTATTCTAGCATGTTATTGTGTGTGTGCATGAATGTGTGTGGAGGCAACAGGAATGGCCTGGCATGCTGGTCCTGTACCATCTGTGCCCAGTAAGTGCTGTGGCATGTCTCCATGTACAGGACGTTCTATAGCCAATCATATAGCAGTCACATTACATTGGCTGCAAAAAATGATGAAAACTGGGTTTTTATACTTTTTAGAACTATATAAGAATAAATGAATGTTTTCCTGTATTTTAATTTCTGCTGAAAACATTCCCCCCAAATCTGCATTCGTTTGCATGATTAGAATGTCAGTGGGCTGTGTAATTGCCCCGTGTGATTAAACCTAAGAGCAAATCGATGCTGGTTGGAAGAGTCACTGTCACTATTGACCTTCGTGTGAGCTCTGGGTTGCCAGTGCTGGTGACATTTCGGCAGCAGAGCTCTCAGGGGAGAGGCAGTCATCTGCAGCAGCCCATTCTTCACTCCTGATGTGTGCTGACTTAAACTGCACACAGTTGGCATTCAAAACTCAGGATAACTATTTAGTATTCACAGAACTGCACAGGATACTTTCAAACAGTAAGTAAAGAGTGTTTCAATACTAGGCATTTGTATTATTTTTTTTCATGCTTAAACAGGTCACACCAGACACCATAGCAATGAAGTCATTGTGGAGTTAATTATGATAGTCATCTGTTTCCCCCAGCTTGGCTTGACCACTGTGCTCTCACATGTTGAACTCATGACCCTATGCCCTCCACCTTTTAAACTGTTCTTTGTTGTGCACCCTTTCCCATGTGTTTCTCTCTAACATCATACATGGGCTAGCATCAGGGCACTGTGCCAAGCAGCAGGCCAAAGCCCAGTACCCGCAGGGAATAGGCCATCTGTTAGCCATGCCAGCCCTGCTGGCATCCCCACCCATGCAGAACCAGGCAGGTGCCATACACACTCACACCTCATCTCAGAACAACAGCATTACCCTTCGGGACTCAAAAAGTATGGTGCCAGCTTGCCATGTCCAGAGCCATGATCATTTTTATTCATTTCAATCTGTGTTTGATATATATATAAATAAGTCATATGTGTACTAGTGCTTCTCCTCCAAAGATTAATATAATTATGCTATAGTAATATAAAGTCCAACCTGCCTGTAAATAGCAATAATTGTCCTTTCTATCATTCATTCATTCATTCATTCATTTTCTACCGCTTTATCCGAACTTCTCGGGTCACGGGGAGCCTGTGCCTATCTCAGGCGTCATCGGGCATCAAGGCAGGATACACCCTGGACGGAGTGCCAACCCATCGCAGGGCACACACACACACTCTCATTCACTCACGCATTCACACACTACGGACAATTTTCCAGAGATGCCAATTAACCTACCATGCATGTCTTTGGACTAGGGGAGGAAACCGGAGTACCCGGAGGAAACCCCCGAGGCACGGGGAGAACATGCAAACTCCGCACACACAAGGCGGAGGCGGGAATCGAACCCGACCCTGGAGGTGTGAGGCGAACGTGCTACCCACTAAGCCACTGTGCCCCCCTCTCCTTTCTATCAGCAAACCTAAAATAACTTTTTAAAATAATGTTAATTTACATTATTAAAGTCTATAACAGAGATGCAGTTGATTATGACTGTATATGATTAAATTATATGAAAAGAAGTAAGCTATTTAAAAAAGGTAATTGTATGGAGTGTAATATGCATAGGTTCCTTTTAGTAACTGCTCCGTTAAATAAATAAATAAATAAATTTATATGTTCTGTGGGAAATGCAGATTTCAGAGCCAGGATCACCTGAGGAAAAGGTCAGTGTGGAACCAGTGTTCAGGATTGTGCCACTGCCTTCACTTTGTGAGCAGCTTTGGTACTTAAGTACTATCCTACAGGTATTGTTGTTATTCTGTTATTCAGTCCAGTGGGATGTGTGCTGTAATATTGCTGGCATTCAGCATGAGAAACAAAATTATCCCTGTCCTTATTAATGTAATATTCTTAATGGAAAGAAACTACCAGCTGCAAAAGTAATTAAATGTTATTGTAACGCTGCAGACGGCCAGTTTAGCTGCCTTGTCGTCTGCAGTTTATTACAAAATGTTCATGCACTTACGGGCTGCACAAGAAGACAAACAAATTTAAACAAATGAAAGATTTAGTGAGTTCGGTTTCACAACTTTATTAATACAATAACGATTAAACAAGATAAAAAATACATCAGTGCATGTTAACAGTAAGTGAAAAGTTTGCAACTTTTTTTTACATGATGAAATTTGGACATTTTCTGCAATATATTGTCCTGAGCAATAATGTTTTTGTTTTTTTAATGTATCTTAAATCAAAGTAAATTTCTAGCACTTTGTAGTTAACTAATTACATGATCAATGCCTGACATTCACTATGTGAGGAAAGCTTTTTAAAACATTTGTAGACACACTGCCTATTTTTAGAGCACTGTGTTAAACTGTCTCCTTACTTAAAGGAATAGGAAGATAGACATGGCATTAACACAAAACCATTTAAACATTTTCACAAACTTATTTAAAAGTCTACTGTAAGGAAAATCTCAATTTTGGCCAAAACCTGATCTGATGTATTTGTCAGATTTCAAGAAGTCAACCACAGCGACACAGCATTTTGTTCATCCTCTCAGTACACATGTCAGTATATATCTGCAACATGTCAAATTGCTTTTTTAAAGATCAGGTCTGGACACCAAGACTCCAAATAGTCTTGCTCATTTGCTGATTATTAGTTACTTTTACAACCTAAACGTCTGCACTTGCATTCTCTGAGAATCCCTGACACTGTAACTCATGGTTAACTCTGGAATTTATGTAATATATTGTACCATATTGTGAACAATTTCTTGCAGTACATCAAAAGTAGTTCGAATTTAGACATAAGAATAGATATCACCAGATATTAACCAGATACTGTAGCATTTTCAGCCCTGAGTCTAAACCAGCAGCCTAATGTCTAAGAGAGGCCAGAAAGGCTAGAGACGACATTGCCAACCTCTACATGTGAGAAAAGATTTTTACTGAAATTATGTTGTTCTGTGTATGTATACAGTATCAAACTTACTGGCTAACACAGAATCATGGAATTCTCCCACTTTTTAAAACTGCCCTCAAAAGTTCTTGCCTTTTTGAGCTCACAGTTTTTAAAAGAAATAGATGATATAATATTAATGGTGTCATATATATGCTGCACATGGTGGCTTACTGCAGACCATTTTAGACACTTCGCTCTCCGTCAGCCTTGTGCTGCGTCTCATTGGCTCAAAGGTTTGTAAACAGAAGCAGTCTCCACCAATCAAATTACACCTGTCTTTCACCCATCTCTGTCTCTGTCTGTCTGTATGTCTCTCTCTCTCTCTCTCTCTCTCTCTCTCTCTCTCTCTCTCTCTCTCTCTCTCTCTCTCTCTCTCTCTCTCTCTCTCTCTCTCTCTGTCTCTCTCTCACTGTTTGTGTGTGTGTGTGTGTGTGTGTATGAGTGTGTGTGCGTGTTTTTATTATTTTTTCCATTCACATTGCAATCTTAAGTGCCATTTTTGCTACTTGCCAAAAGTACATTTAGAAAATTAGTAATAATAGTAAAGAGTTAAATATGCAGTATTATGGCTACTGAAAGTAATAGCAGTAACATTCATGTCAGAATAATACCTAATGCAGGAAATTCGTCATCCTAATACCCCAATGTACAAGAGCATCATCTTCATTTACAGCATGACAGGATCTCTTAGCTGTGTTATGGGATTACAAAATGACCTTATACTCACAAATCCATCTATATGCAAGTCTTTCACAGTACGGTGGCTGAATGTGACAAGCTGCATACACGACACACACACACGCACACACGTCACACAGAGCCCACAGTGTGAAGAGGGTAGTAAAGCTGTTTTATTGCCCTTTAATAATTTCTATACAACATTATTATCTTAATGCAGCCATTTTTACAGGCTACAGGGGACAGGGAGCAGTTTACTGGCTCTCTCTGGAGCACTCTTAGTCACAGTATCCATCTCCATCTGTCTCTCCGTCTCTCCCTCCTTTTACTAACCTCCCTCACAAGCTGCTTCATAATGAGCTGGGATTGTTCTAGTGACTTGGATTGGCAGGCATTGTGATATGTGAAAAGTATTATTCTTTTCCCATAACATTTGAATATTTTGTTGCAACTGTTATTACAATGATCTTTCTTTACATCTAGCTAATTTAAAGAATTTACATTATTATATATTATATACTGTCTTGTTTTTTTTTGTTGTTGTTGTTTTCTTAGAATAATTTTCACAATTCTAATTTCACAGCATAATGATTAAACAATAATTATTCCCTTAAGGACAATATTGTTGCCTTGTGCCCCAAATGTTTAATCTCTTATCTTTAATCTCAGCACTAAATTTTAAAGTGCTGTTGTAAGATTTTCTGTGAGGTGTCCACAAGCATTCAGTGTAAATATCCAGGTCTTTTTTATCAGCCCCAGAAGAGAGTGAGGCTGGGTGACTGTGAATGTGGGTTTGGGTGCTGGAGTGTTAATTGTGTGTGAGTGTTGGATCTGATCATGCAGACATGATGGTGTGAAGTGAACAGAGACAACAGATGAGGAAAGACACTACAGAGTGGAGGAGGAGCTGGAGGAGCAAAAGAGGCCTGAGTTGTCTACAGGCTATTGTGTGGACGTGAACAGCTAATACGTCCGGAAGAGCAGGTAGCTGAAGGATCATATGCAATGAAAATATGTGCATTTTTAAAAAAAAAGGTGTAATGTGTACAGTTCCATTTTCTATGATATAATTTTACAACATATTTGCATTATATCAGATTTTGTTAATATGGACACTTATGTATGTAAATTTAAGCTTCTGAAGCAATGCTCAGTATGTGGCGCTTAGGAGTAAAAAATGTTTTTTTTTGATGGGTTTTTTTTTGCAGTTATAGGTAAGTGGTCCCATTTGTACTATAAATGTGAGGAAATCACTCAGAGGAGTGTTATTGCAGCACTGAGGCATTAATGGGCTTTTTTGTTGTCTTTTTTTTTTTGCTCCTGTTCTCGGGTTCCAGTGGCTGCTGTGGTTCAGACTCCATGTAATTATCTTTCTGGCTACTGCCATGGTTATGATTGCAGCTGTAAAACGAGAGACCAGGAAGGGCAGAGCAGGTGTGTGTGAATAAGTGCATGTGTGTGTGCATAAGTGTGTAAGGGGGGGTAGATGAGTGGGTGGGTGCCCATATTCTGCATTGCAGATTAATTTACACTCTTGCCACCCGCATGCAAGTTGAGACGTGCTTTTCATTAAATCAGAATTGTCTTAGATTGATTCATTGCATGATGTGTTATTTAGTCTTACCAGCATGAGACATCTATACGGCTCAGATATCGTACATCACCCAGCTGATTTATATTCAGACATCCTTAAATTCACATTTGTCAAGGCCATGGTTTTAGGCTCAGTAACGTATTTGCAGATTGTCTTTCAAAATCATATGTGCAGTAGTAGCATGCTTTACAAAGGTGTTTACATTTTTCCCTTATTTTCTTTCTTTTGTTTTGAGTATTCATTGATCAAACCTACAGTGTCAGTAGAACCTGCTGAGCAACAAAGTACGGTGCCAGGCAAACAGTCGCTCCTGTTCCTCCTGTTGTCAAATTACACATTAGCTTCCAAAATGATTCAGACAGCCCGACAAATGCAGAAATACAGACATCTGTTATGTGTGAAAGGACTGGCAACACACATGGTTTCAATGTTGTTGACATCTAGCCTGCAATCCCCATCCCTTTATCCTTTTTTATGACCTATATAGTCATAAAACACATCATTTTATATATTAAAGTAGGTGTGCTATTCAGAGTCAGAAAGAGGAAGGTCCAAGATTAGGGTGATCTGCTGAGACATGGAACCTGAGTAAAAGTTCTTTTGAGTCTGGTTCCTCTCAAGGGTTCTTCTCCATATTGTCTCAGGAATTTCTTCTTGCTACTGTTGACTCACACTTGCTCATTAGGGACATTTTTATTCAAATGTTTCTGTAAAGCTGCTTTGAGACAATGTCTATTATTAAAAGTGCCATACAATTAATTGATAAATTGAATTGGAAGAGGAAGAGGAGGTTGAAGATGAAAGCAGGATGGGACACATGGCAGTTTTACAATAGAATTCTTGCCGGATGTTTATGTCAGAGGAGTATACAGGAAAAAAGTCTTTGTTCTCCGCTTGGACCAACTCATTCACTGCTTAAAAAACAATGTGGTGATTGCTAGTGGTTTGTGTGCTGGAGTGAAATGCATGTGCACATATTGTGTCTACGCACATTCTTGCCTCTGTGTGTGTGCCCATGTTTTTTGAGGCACACTCACTTGCTTGACTAATGAGGTGGACTGAACCGGGGTGTGGGGGGTTGAGCCATGTCTTTGTCAGACTGCACACACTTATGCTTCCCCCTCACGCTGTACTCCCTTCTCTCAGGGGAAGCCTCTGAAACCTGTTAATTGAATCAATGCACATGGTGCCTCCCCAGCCCTGAGCCTCAGAAGAAGCCAGATCCGGGCTTTGATGCTTTTGTTTGGCTCAGCAATATGGACAGAGCCCAGAGACTTGCTGCCACAACTGGTTGCTGCTTCTGGACTGAAAAGGGATTCTGGATGTGGTGCTGAGGGGCACTTATAAAGCTCATGAACATGCTTACAGTCTGTGTAATTTGTTGGAGGTCAGATGTATAGAATTAAAAACAACATGTACATCTCAATACAACTGTTGCCTCTGCTCATTTGTGTTTGGGAGAAGCATAAGGAATACGGATGAGCAGCAGCTCAATGAGATGGTGATAAATGATTCTGCACCGCTGCCATTTGTTTTTGACACGTCTGGTGCACCAGGTCAATCTGTGTGTCTGGGGAGAAGCACTCAGGTGGGAAAGGAATGACAGAAGAATGTTAAACAGGACAAAAGTACTCTGTGTGTGTGTGTGTGTGTGTGTGTGTGTGTGTGTGTGTGTGTGTGTGTGTGTGTGTGTGTGTGTGTGTGTGTGTGTGTGTGTGTGTGTGTGTGTGTGTGTGCATAGCTTATGCTTTGTTTCTCATCTACCTTATTACCCCAATAACCAGAAAGACACAATGTTTGCTGTCCTCCAACAATGTAATGTTGCTGTACTCATTCTCACTGATATAATTAGTTAGTTTATTCTGAACTTATTGTATGAATTGCGATCAATTTTTGTATTTCCTTTTTAATTTTATTTTATAAATATATCTATTTATTTGCGAAAGCATAAGTAGCATGTGTATAGTATTTGGTTTAAAAAGTTGAAAATTATTTTTGGAGTCAAAAGGAGATCAATCTTTGTACAGTGAACATTGTTGTTTTTTTGTGTATTTATTATGTTGAATATTTATTTGTAATTATTGTTAATATTGCACTAGCATTTTAACCTTATTTGACAGGAAACTCTAAAAGATCATTTTATATTATTTTGACACTACATATATTATTAATATATATATATATCAATAATTTATATTGTTAAATAAATCTTTTATTTCTTTTTGTATAGATTTTTCCAGTTTTGGGGGCTTTCAGTAGGACACATACATGTGTTATTCATTCACTCATTCATTCATTCATTCATTCATTCATTCATTCATTCATTCATTCATTTATTCATTTTACAACATCCAGTTACATCCATCAAAGATAATCTTATTTACTTACTGTCCAGAGGAATGATTTACACAGACCTGGATTATCGACTAAAATGTAATGTGATGCAATTATGTACAACATCTGGATCAGTTTTACTGATGTGCATCCGCTTTTAATTATATTAGTTTGGAGTCTGGAAGCCCATTTCCAGCACACAGCACCCATTTAGGGCAGAGTGCTGGTTGATGGAGCCTAGGTTTTAGTCTGGCAGCCTCTGCTCTCCTGGGTCGTAATTCTTTACTCAACCCTCAGTGTCAATTATAGCTGCATGACCCACCTCTGAAAGGCTTTTATTTCAAGGTTATCTAGGGTGTCTCATTCTACATTAGCACTATTTTGCCTCTTTCTGTGTGGGTCAGCCATGCAATTCAACAGTAAAGATTAAAAAGACATTGTGCCATAACAGTTTGAATTGAATTGCAGTACTAAGCTATCTTATTTCCTTCACAGATAAATGTGTGTGTGTGTGTGTGTGTGTGTGTGTGTGTGTGTGTGTGTGTGTGTGTGTGTGTGTGTGTGTGTGTGTGTGTGTGTGTGTGTGTGTGTGTGTGTGTGTGTGTTTGTGTGTGTGTGTTGTGTACTTGTTGGAGGACAGCTTGAAGTTCTTCACACAGTGCTGGAGCAGGAGCTGGAGCAAGCAGACAGTGGAGACAACTCTCCCGTATAGCAAACCACACCCTACAGCAGTCCACTGTGAGTCTCCCCCACCCTCCACAGCTCTTTCCTCCTCTCTCAGTGCACCACACCCTCCTTTAGGCTGCTGTGCATTACATCCATGCAGCTCTCTTCACCACTCGGCTACCTCTCAGTCTTGTCCTCTCCACTCCTTCCTTCTCTTTCTGTTCTCTTTTGTCCCCTTTCAGAATACTGCACCCTGCTGCAAGACCGACTCCACCCATTGTGGTTTGTGCATATCAATTTTATTGATTAAGTATAGTGCTGATGATGAAATGTAACAGAATCTCTCTGTAATAATTAATATGTGATTATGTAGGCGTTTAAAAAAAACAAACAAACAAAAAAATTTCAATGGTTCTTCATCTTGTCCCTTAAATTTTATGGATAACTATACAGGATATGGTTTGCATTTCAAAAAGGTTTCAACTGGTAAAGTCAAGAACACTTAACTATCCAAATATTCCCTAAGGAACCCTTTTCTTAAGGATATGCTTTGAAATGTTAAATTGTGTATTGAGCTACTGTGTTGTAAATGGTATAACGACCTACTATTTTTGTAATCTTTCAGCACCAACAGGGTGTTATAATTTTATGCACATGCACACTTATACTTTTTATATGTTTAGTTTGATATTCTTTCAATGCATCATCCCCACACAAAGTGAACATTCAATATTTGGCATTAGCCCTGTATTGATTGGGAACATAGTAGCTGCCGATGAATGCAAGTATGAAGCTGGTCAATATTCACCCTGAGTACGCATTTCAAATTCATCAAGTCGCCTTATGTTGTATTGATTCTTTTCAGATTGAATGCCTTGAAAGGAATCTTCCTGAGCCATTTTCCAGCAGTCTAAAACAATGGTAGCCAAGAAAGACAGTGGATAATCAAGGAAAATTATTTCTTTGTCCATCCTTAAAGAGCAGACTGTGGAAAAAAAAACCAACAGGGTTTTTCTACTTCTCTCCAACTGCTGAAAAGAAAAGAGTTTCTTCAAATAAATAAAATGCTTTTGAAAGATTAAAGCCTTCATAAAGTATTAGTTATCAAGCTGCTTAATATAAGCTCATATTGGAGCTCGGTCTTGCATTGTGATAAATCATTTATGTATTTTTTATTGGCAGGCATGTGCTTTTCCCAACAGGAATGACCTGGGGTTCAGTTGTAGAATAATGTATTTCAATCTTAGCAATCTAGCACAGGAATATACTGTAATGTTATTTACACACACAGACATATAGATGTAGGGATCTGTGCTGTGCTCCAATGGGACAGGGCACTGCAGCAGTGTGACGTTGTCTGCTTTTGCTGTCTGTCTGTCCTCCTGTCTCACTGGCCTCAGGGTGGAGTGTCGCAGCCGTACATTCCCACAGTGACATCTAGTGGCTGGATGGAATTTAAACAACCTTGTTGGGTTATTGCTTTTCACAGAGAAATCAGCATTCAGTTTCTTTCTTGTTGTTGATGTTTCTAAGACAAAACCTGAGCCTTTTTTTCTCTGCTACTTTTTCATGTGAGCTGCCACTTTTAATCATTCTGTCATGGACGCATCATCTCAATTCAACTTTAAACAAAAATCTGCTGAATGTATTGTGTGCAAAGCCAACACATTGCTGGCCTTGAGATACAATGGAAGTCAATCTGAAGATATTTCTGAAATGTGTGTGTGTGTGTGTGTGTGTGTGTGTGTGTGTGTGTGTGTGTGTGTGTGTGTGTGTGTGTGTGTGTGTGTGTGTGTGTGTGTG